>NW_024868269.1:76379-140782 GCF_013358625.1 Macadamia integrifolia
CGTCCGTTTTTTATTTTTTCCCGTTTTTACCATATTTGACCGTATTTTTGACCGTCCCGTTCACGTTTTGATCCGTTTAAAACATGCCCGTACCGAACAATGTTTTTTTGCCGTTCCCGTTTTAACTAACAGAGGTTCAGAGTCCGTATCTCTTCCCTTGAAGGTAACCACCCCATCTTATCTCACTCCATCCATGAGATGTGGGGACCACTTTTGGGGTATGAGATCACACCCCATGAACAGTGTAATATGTGTAAGAGTGGTTAGCTGCACGGGAGAGGAACCTTACTCTGTGGTCTCCTCACCCCATGGACTGTGAGATAGGGAAGGAGCTCGTGCCATGAACTCCGAATTGGAGTAGTTGAGAATTGAGATATGACGAGAGACGTAATGGTCCTGCATGGTTCCAAATTAAACGTTTACGTGTCCTCTCCTCTAAATTCAAATCTTGGAATTTAGTTTTCTGGTGAAACAAATGTTCTATATGGGTTATTGATGTTGGTAACCCTATAAAATATGGGGCAGGTCAAACTTTTAACCGAGTGTAGTAGGCCTAACCAATGCAATAACTATGTAATAGCACATTGACCAATAGATTAGTCAGATCAAGAAACTTCTATAATGGTTGAATGGTTAAAAGAAATACGTTAACATAGATAAGGGAAAAGGTTTTGCGCATGTCCTTGCATGCACACAATAGTTAAGGAAGTTGAAAGGGGGATGAGGGTCTTCGGTGCATTCCTCACTCTCATTCGATGATTGTATGTATGATTATGCATCATATATATTCATGCACAAAATATTTCTTTTGATATATAAATTGAGAGAATGTAACATTTTTTGGGAGTGAGACAAGAAAATAAAGTCAAAAAGTTCTAACTAAAGAGAACCAGGCGATGTGATATGTTCAGAATGTAGGAAGATTAACACTTCAGGCAAGCTGATTTGTCCACGTGGAGGATTGAGGTGGGCCACCTCAACTGTTGTGTTGATGATTTGGTAATATAAAGACCGTTTATTTTGTACGAGTGACATTTTGTTAGCCATCTCAAGTGTATATAATCGATCATGCCACTGAGTTTTTTTTTTTTATTATTATTATTATTTTCATCAATAGATAATCAATTATTCCAACAGAAGAAGAAAGAAGAGGTCTCATGTACAAAACCAAGGCAGACAATTTATAAATTACATCTCGGGAAGAGTTGTCTTTTCTGTTTAATAGTTTGTCCACCTTGGATTGTCTTGGTGGTGGAAGTAATATATATAGGACGTTTTGACTTGACCGATCTATATGGTATATCAGATAGACAATCGGTATCTTATTATAGTCTATCATTATAAACATGTGACTGATTTGGAGTGGTGCGTTAGGTAGACAGTAGACACTGACTATAATTAGCCATAACCCGTTAATCTTTTTGCATGAATTCTTGTGCCCGTCCTTACTAGGAATTTTCATGTAGACAACTCCATTAAGTTGGGATAAAATTTTGAATATTATTATTGTTGTTGTTGTTGAAGAACCAATAAGAGATCAACCACACTACAAAAGAACACTCAACAGTATAGGAAAATACTAGCACCTAACCTCACACATGCCACAAGACTTGGATGTCCCATTTGATAGCAATATATAGATTTCTTCTCGAACACTGGCCCTCCAGGGGAGTAGCCTTGCATTTGTTTCAAACAACCATCATATTATCTCTGACTATCAATGGTTTAGTCCTGGTCCAATTATTTAATTTGGAATAGCCTCTGATTTTTTTAACTCCCACAGCTGGTTGATAGTTGAGCAAAAGACCAACTTATTAATTGATCCCTCTCTTCCAAATTCCTTCTTCATCCACTAGACTTCCTCCAAAACATGAAATGCAACTCGAGTAGACAGTGAACAAAGCCTCTTAATGTCTCTCCAAATTCTATGGAGAGTCAATCATTGTTTCATGATGATGATGTAATAATTGGTTTATGTGTATTGCATATGAAATATATAAAGAGGTGGTGTTCGACTTATCTTTGAAGTAATACAATTCTAACGTATACCTTGCACAGTAGTTGAGTTCTTGTTGAAGTAAATAGTTGATGAGCCTTCGTTGTATTGACATTAAACCGATTATAATCGTGCTCCTCAAAGATGTAAAAGATATTGGTGCAATATAATAGCAGTAGAAGATTTACATAGGGTGGAGTCATGTTAGATACTCTCCTTAAGGTGTTTAAGAGTCTCTATTAGTGCGTATAAGGTTGACCTACACTTCATAATCACCTCTTAATCACAAAGCTTGTGCTCCTAAATGTGATTACATAGGGAGTCCGTAAGGAGTGATTATTCTTTACAATGAGTGCGGCGGTGCGGTGAGCATCAGATGACTGAGAGCATCCGGGCACATGCCTCGAGGTCCTCTCGACCATCCGATGCTCACCGCACCACCGCCGAGCATGTTTTTGCATCCGTAAGCTATACTTAGTAATCCAAGAGACAGAATCAAGAATAGAACATGTACTGTTCTATGCGATAAGAACAGAAAATGAAAACAAAGGACAAGAAGAACAGAAACACTCTTCGAAGTAGACAAAAATAGTGATGGAACAATCCCATGAATCACAAAGCATAGTCTCACAAGTTTTCTAGCCAATTTTCCTTTGCAGGAACCAGGTATTTAGAGATATGGACTATACCCATATAGATACACCTATATGTCTACAGGGAGGTGTATGTATGTATATGTCTTTTCTTTACAGTGTACAATCATATGTAGGAATAGAAGTTCAACAGACTAAATTTATCGCAACCAATTTAATTATTATTAATAGAGTATAAAACCAACCATACACAATACATTTACATTTTCTTTCTGTGGAATGCAAAATTGAAATTTAACTTGGAAAGAAAGCTCTCAGCATTACTTTTTTTTTTATAAGATTATTAGCTGTCAGCATTACATTAAACATTTGAACCCATCCATCATGTCAAAAACGTTAGTCCCAGGTACCCTCGGCATCTAAAGATGCACTGAACTCATTGGAGGGCTATCAGTGTTCCTGGTGGGCTTCAATCCTTGCTTTCCTTTCTTCTTGCCTGCACTGAATTCCCGGGTTTTGCTTATTCTGGGAAACAGCCTTCTCCACTTGACCTTCTCCAACTTCTCTCTTTCTTCTTGAGAGAATTTATCAGCGTTATTGATTTTACTAATGTTATGTACCATAGGCGAGCTTTGCTGTCTTTCAGGCTGTAAAGGCTGATTACTGATGTTGGTTTCACTATAATTATGTACTGGGGAAAAGCATTGCTGGGATGCAAGCTGTAAAAGCTGAGGCAGGACTTGGCTATTGATTTTACCATCTTTATTCACTGGGGATGAGACTTCCTGGGTTTCAGGCTGTAAAAGCTGAAGTGAGACTTTGCTATTGGGTTGACCATTATTATTCACTGGGGATGAGCTTTGATGGGTTTCAGGCTGTAAAAGCAGGGCATTACTATGCACTGAGGATGAGTTTGATGGATTTCAGGCTGTAAAAGTGAGGCTTTGCCATTGAGTTTACCATTATTAAGCACTGGGGATGAGATTTGATGGGTTTCAGGCCGTAAAAGCAGGGCTTTGCTATTGATTTTACCATTATTAAGCACTAGTAATGAGCCTTGCTGGGTGACAGGCCATAAAAATAGAGCTTTACATGTTGGAGATAGAACAGGCAAGAGTGGCTTGAATCCATAGTCTCTGGGTCTTACACAGCTGATCAAGCGGTGAAGCCATGTTATGAGTTCGATGATACATTGATCTGTCTTCTCCCTATCTGCATGATAGAGTGTCTCCAGAGGCAACAGACTATTAGGTGCAGACGTCCTCTTGTTGAACTCAGAACTGCGAGTCAATAAGAATAACTGTTAAACCCCTGGAGACAGGATGCGGTTTGTCTATTTTCTCCAACAGCAAAAGAAATGATGTTTGATTCACAATGAAGAAGGGAGAAAGCAGGAAAAAAATAACAAGGAAAACTGAAATTTGAGCCTCAACTGACCTAGTGTTTGCCCATTCTCCAACCCAACCAAAAGCTTTATGTGCTCTGTGATTTGGAATGCCATGAGTCCAAAAAAAACAAAAAAACAAAAAGATAAGCATATGAATATAAGCTCTGAAGCAGTCACTGGAATTTAAAAAAAAAGGCACCTTCTCAATTGCCAAAAATAAATAAATAGCTAAAGGTAGCAAAGCAACTGAAAAATAAATAAATAGCTAACAGGACTTAGTTAATTAGCCAAATGATACATAAGTATAATGCATGGTAAGAGAACTTTCATTGACCTACTTGGTTGTATTCGCAGCAACAAGCACAAGCCACCTAAGTGTTTTTGCCATCTCATCTTTGATCTGGGGAATTGTGAGTTGCAAGCATGCAAATGGAGTTGCAGATATAAATATATATATATATATACATATATATATAAACTATGATTCTCTTTGTTACAATGTAAAATATATTCCTGAAAAAAAAAATTGTAATTTGTAAATTCTAACATATTACCTTTTTATTTTTATTTTTATTTATTTTTTCCCCTTGGATCTGACCGATGTTAGGAATTAACAACAAAACAGAATAACGATGGAAAAAGAAATCACACACACATAGAACACAACGATTATGTGGTTCACCCAAGATGGGATACGTCCATGGCAGAGCGATAAACCAAAGCTTCCATTATTCTGATGAAGAAAATTACAAACACTCACACACCTCTCCTTGCGAGATCACACCCTATATGACAAATCCTACTTCCCCCGAAGTACAAAACTGCCCCCAGTATAAATGTTTCCAAAAAAATTCGGGACTGCCGTTGGGGAAAGGTGAACAGTACTTCCTGGGTTAAACTGAGATCAGGCTACACCAATAATACAATAAACATATCTGAACATGATTAAGTGGGAGTGTAGTCCTCCATAGGTGCCAAAAGTACCAATTATCAACAAACTATCACTATTTTGGGGGGGAAAAATCCCGAATTTTAAAATGGATGTTGTTCAAACCTTTTGTATTTCATTTCAGTAAAATAAACTTCCACTTTTTATTGCTTGTATAATTTTGCATTGGTCTTCAACAATGTAAAATATTTTACCAAAAAAAAACACAGCTATGGGAATAGCTACATTTCCATTTTCTTTAGGTACCAAGGCATGCAATAAATTTTCCATGTATGCCATCTTTATCTGTCCATGCATGTTCATCCAGGCATGCACTTTAGGGAACCAACCTCCTAATGCTTAGAAGCCAATCCAGTACATGGTGCAATTACTTGTTCATAGAGTTTACCCAGACGAAGCTTACCTCTTCCTTGGCCTGAAATGCCTGTAACCAAGAACGTAGAAATGTTTTAACATTGAGCGGCAGTGCATGATAAAGTGTATCCCTTGCATTGGGAGGGAGAGAACTTGTCCGAGCCACCTAGCAAACAAAGATAAACAGAAAAGAGATCACTATTAGATTGCAGAATGACAACCTCTAGGATTTAAGATATAACCTTATATCCAGCCATTCATAAATATAGATTTTGTTATGAAATAATTATTATTTTGCCAAAGGACCAAACAACTTCGAACGGATGCGGACTGTCTGTCATTGCCAACACAAACAGGCATTTTGAATAAAAATTTCTGTTTTTAATGTCTTCCTAGAGGGGGAAAAAAAAAATTCAAAGAAAAATGTGGAGATAATCAAGGGAAAGATGGATTAAAATTAACAACCTTTTTAAGTTCAATATGGGCCATCATGGTTGTTATTGAAAGCTGAAGAGCCAGACAAGCTTGAAAGATAACTATAACTTATCACACCTAAATGGGATGCTTTTGCTAGTTAGCTATATTTAAGTCATTCCCAAAGGGTTGAAATGCACCAACAAAAATGTTATTAAGTTAATGAATTTGTGAAGCTAGTATACCATCAGCCTTAAAAGCGAAGGCAATAAACAAAGACAAGCCAAGGAAGAAAAGAACCCAAAAGAAGAAGAAGAAGGTAAAGAAGCATCGGCCAAACTGAAAAACAGATACATGTACAAGAATATGAGCTTAGTTATTTTTTTTTTTCTTTCGGAAAAAAGGAAGCTTCCTCACTTATATCTTTCTTTTATCATTTTTATTAATTGAAGATTATTATGATTTTATCACACAAAATCATGATGTTTAAAATTCATAAAGCAGAAAGACATGTAACACAAGATGCACCTTGCTCACCTTTCTTGGCCCACCTTGAATTTATTATATATTGTCTAATGGCCCTCATCTCATGAGCTTTTTCTCATTTGAAAACTACTTAAGCTCCCAAACATCCCACTCCAGTTCCCACAGGTCTGGATTAGATGTCTATTTGATCCTAAAAATCAACCCTAAGAAAATTTGTGGAAAAATGCACACTTGGATTCCAATTTCCATCCTGCATCAGTTGATTGATTTCATGAAGTGGAATGATGAAATAGGCAGCAAATATATCAAATAAAACTTGAATCCTGGTCATGGGGTAAGAAATTAATTAAATAAACTTTTGTGAGAGATCTGTTATATCCAACAAGTCATTACCTAATGCCTCAACACATTCAAGCTAGCTGTTTATGAGATATGCATCCATACTTGTTGAGTTATATTGAATGAGGCACATTAATTAAATGTGTTTGGCGCACAAAGGGGCGCGCTTGGTCCAATGGTAAAGTTACGAATGTTGCGACCTAGTGGTCAAGCAGTCGAAACAGCCTCTCGACATTCTCAGGGTAAGGTTGCGTAGTTCTCGCCCCCACCCCCGAAAGACCTCGCACATGCAGGAGCCTCGTACACCAGGTACGCCCTTTGGTTGGTGCACAAAGAGGACAATTGAAAATTGGAAGTCAGGGTAGAATCATTAAAGAGTGTATGAACCATAGAGAGAATATGTTGGTACCTTTCCTTATTCTTCTAATAATGGGCTGAAGCAACAAAAACTTTTGATGGCTTCAGGATACACTAGTAGATGAACTTTGGATGCATAATGTTAAGGGTTTGATGGCTAACAAATGACTTCATCACCACTTCTGTATGCCAAAAGATTTGAATTTTAATGATTTATATATTGCATAGGTATGTGGTTATGTTTATTTATTTACTCTAAGGTTCACATCTCTCTGAACATTATATACTTGTGAACTTAGATTTTGGACCCTTCTAATACTTCATTAAAAGAGTATAATGTTGGCAAACAAAAACCTTTTTGAAAAAATTCCAGGGAATATTTTTGTAAGTACAAAATACCATAAGGAAAAGAGCACCATAATTAGTTATAGGTTGGTCATGAAAAAGAGAATTGGCAAGCAAATTAATGCAATTTAATGCATGTTATCGTCAAATAAGAGCCAAAAAAAAAAAAAATTGCTACTGAATGGTAAATGCTATTCTGGGTTGCACTTGAAGATGTAATATTCTTTTAACAGACACTACTATGACTTGCGCCCTGAACCCACAACTGAAGAGTTGCATGGCCACCATTTTCACATTACGTAGTTGGAACCTGTAATAATCAGAAAGTTTTCATAGATATAACTGTAGAATGTTAAGATCAAATAAGGGTAATGAAAGAATTTCTATACTTACAATAAGATCTATCTGACTAACGATGTTGGCGTAGTGTAATGCAAGACCACATACACCTAATCTTTCAGATTTGTGAATTGCATCCTTGCTAATCAATGCTGTCCCTGCCAGAACTTACAACAGATTAAAAGAGTTGAAATCTGCCAAGAGCCTTACAAAGAGCATGTAGTTAATTGCCTAGCGAATGAAAACCACTAACTAAGCAATTCTACATGATGCCAAGGGCTCAATCCAGGGTTAATCTATAGACCCCAAATCAGCAGAGGATTTGTTGACCCTACCTAATGGGGCTCAGTTTAATGTGCCACAACATCTGGCACTTGCCATTTTAAAAAACTGTCCACATGCTAATATTTATAAGGTCCTTGTTGTTACTTTGCCAAGTCAATGAGGGGTATTTTTCACATCAACCTCATGAATAGATTCAAGTATGTGTTCATATAATGAGAAATAAGCCTAAAAGGCCATAACAAGAAGCCTAGAAGAGAATTCCACATTGGCTCAGTTTGTCTCCAGGTACAAGATTAGTCTAAGCAAGCTTTCCAAGTAAAATCCTTGATCTTTTGTATCGATTTTATTTGCAAAAGTTTCCCTTTCCATGGATTTTACCTGGAATCAAACAGAGCCATATCAAATTGAAGCTTGTTCATCATCCTTCACAAACATGTTTTAGCCGTACTAATACTGCAACAGGACTCCCGGTACCAGTAAAGGAGAGAGATCCCAATATACTTTCTGAGAAAAGTGCACCTCAAGATAAGATAGCAGATGTTCCTATTCAAACCTTCACAACCTTTTTTTTTTATTTTTTATTTCGATATTTAAAAAAAGGAGGTTAGAGTCTATAATCATTGACTAGAAAGCAAAAAAAATTATTGTTTGTCTACTTTTAATGATGACTGATTGATTCAACATTATTTTACCCATTGTTGATTGTACATCATCATTATCAGTCCATCCAGATATGATAATACACCCTGACATAAAACTTTTATAGCACATCAAACTGCTTTAAACAACCTACTTTATCTCCCTTTTTGACCAATCTCATCTAAGGAAAGAACATGAAAGCCCTACTGTTTCTTCCATCATTGTAATAATTCACCATCAGGCCCTCAATGGGAACTAACCCATGGAATGGTCTAACAATCACTTTGGAATAGCTGTAAACAGGGGTAGAGAACTAGCCTGCACAACTAGAAACGCATAAAGCCTCAAAGCTTAGATACAGCTACACTAACCAGGAAACATCAAGGATATGTTAGGGAACATCATTTTGTTCTTAATAGTGAAGTGCTAGAAATGGGTAGTGCTCCAATTAAGAAGTGTCCAGGTAAAAGAGAGGCAGAGTAGAGTTGTGAGACAGTATTTATAGGCAATCCAGATAATTGAGATAAGGCTTTATTGATTTTTATGTCATCCAAAATCAACATTTGAATTGACAAGAAAAAAAATTAAAATACAACAGAAATCAAATGTGTCTATCAGAACTAAAACAAGAAAGCAGACAATGTTAGTCAACTAGAAGCACAGGCTACAATTTTGTGGAAGGATGATCATGATTACAGCATAAATAGAAACATTAAATGAATGTTGCAGATCAGCATTTTTACCTGATTCATATGCTAGAATGAACTACTGGTTTACGAGCACATACCTTTAGTTCCAAAGGCTTTCATGATTTCTTTATGAATGAAGATAACAATGTCAACAAGCTTTCCCATGACCTGCAATGGATTACATGAAATTAAGCAAAAAATCATTAATGTTGACTACCACATATAGATTTTGTATGAACAATGTAAAAAGTTTGTCTTGAGTGGATGCTGTAAGATTAATTCCTAATACGTTCAATGTTAAAAGTAAAACGTTCTCTGACCTCCAACGTCATGACCTGTTGTAAAATACTAACTTTGGAGTAAAAAGTAAAAAGTTAACACATGAAGACTTGACAAAATGCAAAATGGATTCACAAGAAAATCATAAAGGTGGTGGCAAATGATCCCATCAAAAACTTCTCCAAAACTCATCTAGTCTTTTAACGAGATTAATACAAATGATGCAGCACCAAATACCTCATCCAAATTTTTTGACCAAAGAGGTTTCTTTTCCAAGCTCCTCACAAGCTTTCTTTGGTGTTTTAGTTCACTCTACAATATCATTAGATTCTCTCCTACAAAATCAAATAAAATTTCCCATCGATTAGAAATCACAATTTACTAGTTACAGAGATTATACAGGTATTAGTATCAAATAGAGAACGTACCAATGAAATATATAGAAAAGAAATCCACAAATAAATTTTTCATATTCTATCAAAGATAATGAAGTGAAAGAACATCATTAATATTAAGATTATATCATTGCAAACAAAAAGAAAAGAGATAAACAATTGATTATAATTGAATATGTTGACCCAACAGAGAGAGAGACAGAAAAGAAAATACTGTGCTAAGAGAATTTCAGAATGAGCATAAGAACATGTAATGAGAGAACTGACAGGAAAGTCTTTAGAGCAACAATCCAAAAATGGAAGACCACATAAAAGCCTCTGTTGCTGTGTCATTTCAAGTTGTTCAGGTGAATAAGGATGTTTCTTTGGTAGAATCAGACACTATAGTAGAATGTGAAAAATAAATAAATGAGATATAAGCAAAATTCGAAGTTCTATAGTAGTTATGGAGTTCTTACCAAAAGTGAAATCTCAAAAAATTTTTGAAATGAGCCGAAATTTCACCAAAATGAGTCGATATGACCGAAGTTTTTCAGCTGAAATTTCAGTCAAAATTGGCATGCATGTAGAATTGATTCCTGTTTCATTTTGAAGCTTCTCAAAACTGAAATTAAATGACCAAAATTTCGAACTATGGCCTGAAGCCTCCACAAATGAGATCTACTTGTAACTTTTATTAGATCATAGAAAAATGCTCATTGACATAATTTTAGATTATTGTTCAATCTTGGACTAATTATGTGGCTTTAGATTTTATTGGTGAAAGAATCTGAGATAAAATTGCCTGATAAAAAGAATTTGATTAGTGACACAACCAAAAAACCAGCTGAAAAAGTTACAAAAAATTGTTCAATAAATCTTTGAGATTATAGTAAGGGAAATAATGGCAAAGAGATTCAACCTTTTTGAGTGATATGCAAGGCCTCAAGTTTCTCCATCTTCCTTTGATGATCTTTTTCAAATCTATCCAATGCATGTAGCTCATGGTACAATTCCTAAATGTGAAAATGAGTTTGTTCGTCAATCTGGGAGACCAATCTCAGACTAGTATAAAAATAAAATCAAGTGTGCATTAAATGATTAATAGATAAAATCATCCAAAATGTGTCTATAAAAATAAATGTATCACAGCAGAATGTTATATTTATTTATTTATTTTATAAGAAGGCCCCAAAAAAGTTGAATTCTTGACCTCTTAATTGTCAGGTGTTGGTCCTTTCCAACTGAGCTACCCTCTTGGGGTTATCAAAGCAGAATCTTCGATATACTTGTAGAATTATATAGCTAACAATAACCAGCTTTGCAGTAAGCTGGCAACTTAAAAGGAAGTGGTTGGATGAAGTAATTGCTTCCAATAGTATGGGATGGACCCCTCCAGTTGACCTCTTTGCCCTTTCCAAAGTTAGCTACTGAGCATCTTAAGGGTAAGAGGAAATGGATGTTATTTCCAGGAGCTGTTATTGTATGCCTTTGAAGGACCAGAAGTCCAGAACCGATAAAGTCTTCAAAAACCATGTTGTGCTTGTCCATGTGGTGGTAAAAAGGGTTAAACACATTCTTCTACGGTGTGCTTGTCAGACTTCTGAACTTTGTTCTATTAATAACTCTGAATAGGTCTCAGTGCAAGTATGCCACACTTTTTTTTTGTACAGGGTGTGAAGAAGTTCCATCCCCGAAAGGAGGAGCAAACAGGGCCTGCGATAGGAGGAGGGAAATGGCTCTGTTTCTAGACTGGTTCTGGTTCTGCTTCTGTTTGAACCAGAATTGGTTCCTTACACACCTACGGTTTGGTTAAAAGCCTCTACACTATTTTGTGGGCTCTCCTTGATGACTACATGCATGAGTAGAAGATTTGATGTTGGGATAGTAAGCATATCTTTCTGAATATTCTTTCCTAATTGTTGCTTTATCAAGTTTCTAATTTTGTACTACTTTCTTAGTCTTTTAGTTATAACTAAGTAATAGTTTCTATTTTTGAGTTGTTTCTATTTTTCTTGTAATAGCAAGGGTCCTCCTTTTGGAAAGATCCTAATTTCGAAGTTCTCTTGTGATTTGGCACCCTTTCCACACGGGAAAGGGTTTCTATTCTTTTAATTTCTGTCAATTATTACAAATAAAATAGAGGTAGGGCTACAGGACTACAGCCCACAATCTTAGTGATTGGAATTATGTTCTCTTGTGAGACTTTGCGGCTGTGGTGAATCAGTTGCATACCCTAGGTGGTGAAACCATGTTCCCTCTCTCTCTCAACAAAACTGACATCATGAACTTAGGGAGGTAGATTCAGTTCTTTCCATGATCCCCAAAACAACTCAACTCTTTGCCAAAAGGTTTGGCTAAAGTTTTTACAATGCCGGCCACTAACCTGACATGCAAACCCTCCTCCTTTATCTGTGCTTGGGACCAGCAGCATAAAAACACTGGCGGAGTTCTATGATCCACAAAACATCAATAAGTAAAAATAAAGTGACAAACTTGTAGAATGGATGCAATAAGCATGTGAATTATCCCATCAAAAGGTACGTAACAACCTACCATATATCATATATAACAGAAAGCCATCCATAACAGTTGCTATTTTTCTCAGAAATATAATTTGGTTCAATGTCAATTAAAGTGGAAATGTTCTAATAGTAATCATGCAGCACGTATAAACAGCTTGACCAAGAGCGAAGTTAATTGTACAGTATCAATTCAACAAACTGACCCAGTGAAAACATTGGCTGCAAGAACCAAACACATCATCGTGGAAAGCATACATAGAAATAAAGGATGAGCACAATAATGAAACCAAAATATACTTACAGCAGCGTTCAGAGCCAAAGTTGCAAGTTCTTGTGTTGTCATTTCTACCTCTTATTTGATCTGCTCGTGGGTTGAAGTTTTTAAATCCAGACTGTAAATTCAAATCAATTAAAGATATGCATTCACTTTATCAGTAACCATCACGAATTTAATTTGCAAGGTTCAAAAATCTATTAGATATCTGCCTACTTTTTTGAAAATAGAGATCCAGGTTGTGCCACTCTGGATTTTTACATAGGTTCCCAAAACTAATTACTTCTCTGGAGAACACATCGAATTCCTCCCTGAAAAAGGAAATTAAAAAAAAAAAAAAAAAATGAGGCATAAAATAACATAAAAAGGAATAGGACCACCAAAACAAAATCCTACGATTAGTATTTAAAAACCAACATAATTTCATAAGTCGGAAATAAAAAATGAAGTTGAAAGCTTCAAGCTCACGCAAATCCCTCCCACACCTTTTGTCAGCAGCAGCAATGCATAGCAATTCCTCCAAATTGGTTGATATTAGTCGTTGTACTCCATCAGAGTGTAGGATCTCCTTTTTGAGGAACTGGATATTTCCTTTAGACAGAGATTGCAAAAGATTTGCACCTTTGACAATTGTATTAGCTACTTCAAATGCCAAGATAGATATTTTGCTTTTCCTGGAAGCCATCGCAGAAACAAATCCAGTACTGACATTCAAATTTGACACACTACTTCTCAGGGTGTCCAATGCCTCCACAGCCCTCTCTAGTCCAACAGTGCGAGCCCTTCCCAAAATTGAGCTCATTTGTGGCACCTAAAAAGGGTAAAACAATCAAGGTTGACCTATGAGCTCCATTAAGAGATTGCATTCTGAAACAAATCATGACAGCATACTCCAATTCAATCAACAAAAATTTGCACATTAGCATGAATATTAAAACAGAATGCTAAAACTATTATATAGATGTCATAAACAGACACGTAACCAAATGTGAAGGGAGAAGGCATAGAGATACTCCACTCCAAAATGAATATTTGTCTTTACCTGTTTGCTTAACAGAAACTATTCATCAAGATGATAACAATTGCAAAATAAACAAAAGACCAGATTTTCAATAAACTACCGTCCTACCTAACGTTTATAGGGATCAGCAGCTGAATCCCATAAAAGGACACAAAGGGAGCACAAAAGGGCCAAGTTCAAGACCTTTCAGATCACTAGTGGAGCTCCCAAGGCATCAGGGGTTTAGTGGACTCAACCACCAAGTGTAACATCTTGGTCAAGCTAACTTTTATCATGGAGCACATATTTATAGCTCTTCCTCCCCCCCTACCCCTCTTTTTTGTTGGGGTGGGGGGAGGGGGTGGGATGACAAGCTAAAATAATTTGTTAACGTTCATATAAATCTCTTACAGATGCATAAGATCTACTGGTGAAGTTACAGTGGAGCTTTTTCCTTAGCTTTGGATTCATAAGCTGTCGAATTTCCCTTTTTCACAAGAAGTTAATGAAGATTTGTCACTGTTAATAAGCAGAAGGTTTGCTTCTCATCCCTCTCCCTCATTCTCCGTTTCTCTTTTCTTATTAAATAACCGACACCAAAAATTCTATTGATTTCAAAGGCTTCCAGCCACTAAATCATCTAGTGAACAAGCAATCAAAAGTTTTCCAGGGAATCTTGCCAAAAAAATGATGACCTACATTTAACTCATTAGATCATGCTTGTCCATAACATTGCTATTTCATGCAAACTACAAAAGAATCTGGATAACCTCCAATTTTAGTAGACTTCTAGTACTTTAACTTTAAGTTTTCTAGGTAATACATCTATCATTCCTATACACTCATATATTCCCCAACCACACCCCCGCTCCAATCATGCAAACATTAGAACCAACTATACCCAGTAAGTCTTCAAGACCGAAACCTGGTAATCCATCAGGGCAACAAGGACACTTTTTTCCCCCCTCATCTCATCCATGATTATCCTTGTAATGAAAGTATCCAGATTTTACCAGTAAGTCTTCAAGACAGAAACCCAGTAATCCAACCAGTGCTACAAGGACAATTTTGCTTTTCCCTCGTCTCATCTATGATTATCCTTGTAATGAAATTATGATTTTACTAGGATTTCTAGCTCGCCAAGATGTTTAGAATAACTGTCTGAATACTCTGAAATGATTAAGGAGAATGTCAAGAACCCAGGATCCATTGGCTGATTTCCAGAAGACAGTTGAACAATTAATTGGAAGAAAAATGCTGATATGTCTGCATTTCAGTTAAAGAACTAAAGAGAGGGGGGGGGGGGATCTGTATGCTGTGGCTCTCATAAATTGATCTTCGTGGTACTAATGAATTGATAATTACTAGGAAAATGTATCATTAGTCATCAAGATATCACCACCAAGAAAACCAAAATTCATTCCCCTTGAAAAACAAACAAAAGAAAGAACATAACATAGCGGAACTACCTTGGTAGACACTGTCCTTGATGGTGGTGACGGCTTCAGTTCACTAGAGAAGGATAATGGCAGCATGGCAAGATCGCTCTTCGGCTGGACCACCATTTCATAATCAACCACACCAGAAAACGAGAGAGCATCTTTTGTCTCCTTTCTGCTCTTAACCCTTTTCCGCTTCAGTATAATTGGAACCATCCTCTTCATTTGAGTTCGACAATTCAGCCGAACAGATCCCTCCCATTGCACTACTAGGATAAATAAAATCCAAACAGAGTCTCTGAGAAGAACAACTCAATTCAAAACAACAAACTTCCAACTTTTACGAGCTATCCCATTAATGGATAAACAACTAAAGACAGTAACAGAAGACGACTTATCACAGAAATCCATTTTTATCGAACAGAAAAGATAGCTTCGTTGTAAGGACTATATGAAATAGAAGCCTAGAAAGCAGGCAATCGAAATCGAAGAGAATCGAAAAATCTTAGTCGTTATCATCGAAGAAATGGTGAGAAAGAGCGATTGAAACAAGATTATTGATCGAAAAGTAGTTCCGAGAGATTGATCGACTTGTGTTTGAGCTTTATGGCTAAACAGTATCAATTGAATGGAATTTGAATTGAAATACACAGTGACTGCTGGTGCCGAGGACTCGAATCGACTCGGGACTCGGGACTCGGGAGAGCGCGAAATGACTGTGGTTCCTTTCTTAATATTATATATATATATATATATATTTTTTCTCAGCCAAAAGAAAAGATAGATTAGATACTATAATTAAAATTACATACCAATTCTGTTCTAAATATTGGCTTCCTACCAGATAATGCATCATAAGCCATAGATTTTTGTTCCCCTAGGATACTATTCGTCTTTAATAAGCTAAACCTAGGATAAATACTACATTTGTCCATTTCATCCCTAAGGATGATTATAGTTTTTAGCCATAATGTTAACAGTTTATCATATTCTTTATCAAAAACCTTCTAGAGAATATCTGCATCACTCTAAACTTCTTCAATCGCCCATCCTCTGTTCCTTGCGCTTGTCAGCCCTTGTAGCACACCTAGCGCCTCCACTTCACTAACTTCTCCTGTCAATACATAATTTGCTACACATGAGACTATATTATATTGGAAAATAATCGCTAAAGCCCATGCAGATATATTTTTATCCTTGTTTATCACACTTGTAATAATGAGGGAGTTTGGAGTTTGTATTGTTAATGAATCCGTGTGATTCGGATATGTGCAAGATATCACCTGAGTCTCCAAAGGTTTGCAAGTGAGCCCATTCGCAATCCAATACTCAATGTGCTTAATGATGGTGATAGGATCTGGAATTTTTTATAGAGAACAGAATATTATTTCTGTGGATCAAGATATAGTAACAAGTGATGATAAAGACAGAGAAAAGCCATTTCGAATATTTTTTAGTGATGGACCCCGAATTGAAGCAAAATAGAACTATTCTTTTCATTGAATCAAAGTGAAGAAGGTTAGGTTTAAAACCCAATAGGCATGCTGCCCAAACCTTCCTTGTGAACTCACAATCAAACATAAAATGGTAAACTGAATCTTGCTGGGAGTGGCAAAAACAACATATGGAGTCAATATCCACCCACTTAGCTAAAATGTCTTTTGTTGGTAATTCATCATTGATCGCTCTCCAAAAGAAGAGCTTAAACTTGGGATAGATATTGATTTTTCAGAAAAAAAAACGCCACCATCGTGAGCATGGAGAGGATCAACAACACCTATTTGAGCATGCATGCAACTAATTTAGTTGTGAAAAATCCCTCTTTAGAAAGGGTACACCACCACCTGTCATCTTGAGAAGATAATGGGGTTTGAGCAATACAATCAGTTATAAACTCAGGGAAAAGTGAGTTCAAATGTTCCAAGTCCCATAGATTGTTTAGAGTGAAGGTGCTTACAGACTCTAAGTGGTGGTTATGATGAATACTATGGTTTGAATAATTTTGCAGTTCAATTGTGTGATCTTGATTCTGAATCCATGGATCATACAAGAAGAAAGTATTTGAACCGTTACCTATTTTTCGGTAGAGGATTTTTTTGAGAGTTGGGAGAGTTTTAGCTATGCTATTCCAACATGGAGATCCTCTTGTTTTTAGAGTTTTAGGATAAAAAATTGACCTGTTGACAAAATATTTAGATGTGAGGATTTTACTCCATAAGCTATCCTCATCATTGATGAATCTCCATCCCAAGTATAGCAAAAGTGCATTATTATGAGATTCAACAATTCTAAAACCCAATCCTCCCAAATGTTTTGGTTGACAAATTTTATTCCATCCGACAAGTTGTGGTTTTTTCCCTCTCTTAATATATTATATGAATATATGAATGAATGCTAAGAATACACGCCGTCGGATTTGGTGTCTATTGTAAACTCTAGCCCCCAAAGGTTATTAATTTACTATCCTACCCTTTCCCCCTCGTTAGTTCCTTGGATTTTCAATTCAAAAATAAAATAAAATAAATATGAAACGGCATCGTCGTCTCCCTATAAAACAGCAGTTACGTTAAATTAAAGACTTTTCCAGAGAGTCTTTTGGATGAGGGAGAGGGTTTTATTTTAGTCGTTGACTAATAATTATGAGAAAATTTATAAATAAATTGAGATTTTTTTTTTGGGCGAGTGGTAGCAGGACGTACGTATTGCAATATTATTTTCACTTTATTTTAATATTAACTGTCCATTTAAGTTTAGATGAATCTAAACCATCTATTTATTTTTTCATATTGTAACTGATTCCTAGTTTTTAGGGTGGAGAGATGACGGATGTGGTTACTTAACTTGTCTAATATTTTTTTATATAAATAAAAAATAAAAATCCAATATAAGCGGACTCCTCCTTCGATTTTGTTGGGAAATCTCAATTCTCTCTCTCTCTCTCTCACTCTCTCTCTCTCTCTCTCTCTCTCTCTCTCTCTCTCTCTCTCTCTCTCTCTCTCTCTCCTTGCTTTTTCTTCAACGTTGTTCCTTCTTTCTACAGCCACCATCATCATCATCATCTCTCTCTCTCTCTCTTTCTCTCTCTCTCTCTCTCTCTCAAAATATGATGAGATAAGAAAAAATCAACATAACTATTTTCAGGCACTGAACATATGAGAGACTTGGCCACACATATCCAAAAACCATGTTTACATATTAATCATCAGGGAAGGGATTTGGACAGTAAAGTTTGCATACATGGCAAAAGACAAATTTGAATTTATAAAGTAAACAAAGCTGTTGAATATCTAGGATTTTATTATTACTTATTGGGTAGATATTATTAACCTATGAGAATTTACCATGGATGCAAATCTTCACTGAAATTGGTAAACAAAACTTCAACTAGACTGGAGAGGGGTGAAAAATGAAGAAGAAAGAAAGAACAACCTTGAAGAAGAAGCAAGGAGAGAGAGAAAGAGAGAAAGAGAGGATCGAGATTTTTAAGCAGAATGAAAGGAGGAGTCCGCTTATATTGGGATTTTTATTATTTATTTATTTAAATATTAATAATATTAAACAGAGTTGTAACCGTTTACAACTCTGTTAGCAGGATTAACATATTTAATACGTGTCAATCATATCACTTACGTGAACATTCACCGAGCTCCGAACGTTCTGCATTCCTATTTTTCTGCACGTACTGCGACCATTTTGCCTTTTTTTTTTAATGCATGAAAAATACACTTATCTAGGATCATCATTAATGTTTTACTCCTCGGTTTTAATCAAGGAAAAAAAAATCCTTATGGTATGAAGGCGATAATACTCCTATTCTTTCCATGGATTTAGTTCTTGGTATCGATTTGATTTGAATTCGTAACAAAGACGATCGGTGCGTATCCATCAATTTTGACCCTTGCTTTTAAAAACCGTACGATTTTTTTATTGTTTTACCCCTGAAATGATATAGGTAATCAGTCCAGATCAGTCAAGGATTGGGGATTGGTCTTAGAAGATACCGATACAATACCAATACTTGAAACCATGATTGTTTCCCGATACACTATGGACACCATCTAAACCCCGTTTCATGCCAATAGCAATATTATCCATAAGAGATATTACAATTGTGACAATCAATTTTTTCATGAGATTGAAATTCAAATTTTGAATGTCTTATAATTACCATCATATTTTTCTAAGATTAATTAATGAGATTAAAATAATTAATTTTAGCGATAAAGAAGGCTACCAAGCTGCATGATGCCTGCTAGACATTGGAAGGGCAAAATGACTACCCCTATCTGATGCCCTTGAGTTTGTTCTTATGGGCACTTGCACTGTTGCAGGGGTCACAATACCCGAAGTGATCCCCCTCCCTTAAATTTATGGGAAAAAGAACGGTGCATGATCTCATGCGTCTTACAATCCCAAGGGGATAGCCGAGTTGGCAAGGGACCTTCGCCTCATGAAGTGTGTGGTTATGAGTTCGACTCTTCTTACCTCCTTGGGCTTCACAAGAGAGTGTTTAGCATTTTTCACTACTTTCAGGGAAAGTTGAATGGTTCTCATTCAACGTCGGTAAGACCTTGTCTATATAATTGTGTGGTCAGTATGGGCCTGCGGGACTAGTCAGGCTGAAGGCTTGAATACCCGTCGTTAGCAAAAATTAAAAAAATGTCATGCATCCTACACCAAACATAAGAACACATGAATTTATCATTCCATCCCATTGTTACATCAGAAATCTCATTCACATTGATGCCCTAATACAATTGTGTGGTCAGTATGGGCCCGCGGGACTAGTCAGGCTGAAGGCTTGGATACCCCTCGTTAGCAAAAATTAAAAAAATCTCATGCATCCTACTCCAAACATAAGAACACATGAATTTACCATTCCATCCCATTGTTACATCAGAAATCTCATTCACATTGATGCCCTAATACACTCTCATTGGCCCCACACTGTTGCAGGTGTTACACAACTATACAATGATCTCTTGGAAAAAATGTATTTTTTGGTCTCACGGCCCACACTTGTGTAATACCAATGAGGGGCACACATGGACATCAATAGGGAATAGGGTTTTTGTATTTTACAAGAATGGGATGTCATTTTACACTCCTCCCCTCCCCTTCCCTTCCCTTCCCTTCCCTTCCCTTATTTCTGAGCACAAGAGCCGTGCGCTTGAGAAACACTCGTTTTTCCTAAATTTTATGTATCAATCTAGAAGATGTCCACGTGGGTTTTTTTTCCAAGGAAAAAAAATCTATGATTTCTGGACCCAGGGACGTGGTGGTGGCATGACCACCAAAGACTAGTAGAGTAGAGGCGCCATAGAAAACGCCAATCACAAGGTAGAATATGCTTTGAAGCCATACTGTTCCCCACCTTCTCAATAATACAACATAAGGGTTGAAATCGTCTGCAATTCCGATCTCGTACAATTCTGTGTAATGCCATCTTCAGGCGGTGACATATGTATTGATACCAATATAATGGTTCAGATCTTGTACAACTAATAAAACATTAAATCAGTAAAGAGACATTTAAATCATATCTGGACCATTGCATTGGTATCAATACACGTATCACCCCCTGAATGTGGTATTTCACGGAATTGTACGAGATCAGAATTGCATATGATTTTTTTCCTACAATATAAACATATCCTTTATATTGGTCAATGGGTTTAGCCCTTTGACTTATATTTATGGGAGAGGTATAGGAAATGTAGTAGGACACCCTAGTATCAGGTGTGCTAGCGAGATTTTAAATGTTAGATTTGAGAGAACCGTTGGATTGAGAGAAAAGGTTTAAAGTTTCAATCCACACCTGTTACACTTTATCTCTCCCCTAATTTTATCTCCATCGTCGACAGCCATGCAAGAATGTTGCCCCGCCGGTGTTCTCCCTTCTGCACTCTCTCTCTCTCTCTCTCTCTCTCTCTCTCTCTCTCTCTCTCTCTCTCTCTCTCTCTCTCCGAGCTTTCTTCTTCCTGGACAGTGACAGCGGTGACAACTGCAACCTATCATAAAAAAAAATGCACATAGGAATCAAACATACAAGGGGAAAAAAAAACTTACTATTGAGGATTCATGGTGGAAATCAACGGAGGATCCAAAGTTGAACTCTCTCTCTCTCTCTCTCTCTCTCTCTTTCTCTTCGAGCTTTCTTCTTCCCAGACAGCGGCAGCTTAGTTTTTTTTTCCTGTGGTTTTTGTTGTTCCTCTCTCTCTCTCTCTCTCTCTCTCTCTCTCTGTCCGAGCTTTCTACTTCCTAGACAACGGTAGCACGACAACGATTGCGGTTGTGAGGGATGGAAAATCGCCGGAGATAGTGAGGAAGAAGAACAATAACTGTACAGAGTCGGGACTGGATAGGTTACGTAAAACAATAACTGACCAACAGTATTGATGTAATATATCTAATTCAACGATCTACATTTTCTAACTTTCTTGATACCATTGTGTCCCACTGGTTTTCATGTCATTTTCCCTACTTATATATCACAAACAAAAGTTCACAATGCAAATGGTGCCTAGCTGTCACGTGGTTCACCCCTACTTTTTAAAAATCGTAACCTTCAATTTGTCAATGTTTTTGTCCTTTGACTTTCAGAACAGATCAAAGCAATCGTTTATGTCACCTGATAGCGTGTACCTGATATTTGCTCTTTCCTTGTGCCTTCGTGATAGATATTTGCACATCTCCTTCTATCCATCGTGACAAATGCTATCAAGTTAGGTTCTAGTGTCTCAAAATTAATTTGCGATATGTGAGGAAGATGATCCTCCAAACTTTTTATCAAAAAATTTAAAAACCTTTAAACTCTCAACTCCAAAATCTGAAATTACCCCAAGATGGAACGGATCATGCCTTTTCCTAAATCTAAAAGAGGGATGGATATTTTCTGATCAAGTTCCATAAATCGGTTTAGAATGAACAGATTTATTTAATATTATGGATGACTGATTGCAAAGAGGGACCGTTTCGTTTTTGTAGGTTGATCTGGTCTATTGCTCCTTCCTTGTGCCTATTTGCTTTTGGAGTTTGATTCACATGTATAATGTGTGTAACTTATGGTATGCTCATGGATTGGCTAATTCCTATTTAGAAAGCTGCAATTTCTTAATTGCCGCACAGTGTTACTACTGCTACTAATAGTTTAGAACACTTTTTATTGCAAATAGTGAAAAATACATAGTAACCAGAAACTGTAATGTTACTATACTTTGTTTTCTTGGTTCAAAAGAGTAGGAGGATTAACCTTATTTGGTATGATTTCTATTTCAATTTTATGAAGTCATTTTTATTTCAGAAATTGTTTGGTTTAATTTCTGCACTTTATTTTTGTAAAAAAGAAATAAAATTTCATCTAAATTTTGAAATAGGTGAGGAGCTCTTTCAATTTTGAAATTGAAATTGCATTCATTCTTGCTCTTTAATGAGCACATGTTTAATTAATAGATAAATTAATAATTTCATGTTAAAAATAAAAATGCCACCATTTTTCTTCTCTTCCTGGTCTCTCTACCACCACAACCACCGATTACCATCTCCCAAAGAAATATAGACAATTTATTCTCAAAAAATTGAACTATCAGATTTTTTTTCATTCTAAGAAATATTTCAAATAAGGCAATCAAACAATTTTTATTTTTTTTTCTTAAAAAAATATTTATTGACTATTAATGACAAATCGATCTGAAATTGAAATAAAAATCTTACCAAAGCAAACCTAAGTTTTCATTGACGAGGTCAATGGTTATGTGAAACTATGACTGGACTATAGGTTCTCCTTAACACCCACCTTTATTATTTACAATTCAAAATACCCTTGTCTGGTCCAATTAGGGGTTCACAGGGCTGGGTTTCTTAAAACTCTAGCCCAACCGTGAGTCTCCTTAATTGGGCCCAAACCCGCCTTGATCTTGACTCAGAGCCACAAAACTTCAACCCAAGCCCAACCATTTAGAGTTCAACCCAACCCTTACCCTCCTTGATTGGTCTTGATTTTTTAGGATCGAACTGGGATGACCCTTGTTGACCCTGACCCTAACCCTGATTGACTCTGGTTTGCCATCAAGGGGCGGGCATACCTTGATCCTAACCCTGCAAAATATGAAACAAGAACAACAACAATCATAACCTTATCCCAACTGAATGGGGTCGGCTACATAGATCTGATATGGGAAAAATATTTATAGTAAAATAATCTAAATAGGATCCATGCAAGAGTAATTGGCTGAGTATAAATATATACGGTGCCGGCTACTTACCTGATGCACCGCAAAGTATGAAATAACTAAAAAATAAAAAATATTCATAAAGAGGAGATTAAAAACACACTCACACACATACACACACACACACACAAAGTCACCAATTACTTGTCATGAGGAGAACATCATAAAACAAACATTCAAACAATACAAATAACTCCAACTATTATGGTAAAAAAAGAGGTGATCATCCTAAGAAAGCAAATAATCTAAAAATTTTCAATTATTTGTCATGATAAACAAAGAGATCATCTTAATAAGACAAACAATCCAAAAATCTCAAAACCCTTAGTCATGTTAACAAAGAAGAAAATATCATAAGAAAACAAAAAATCCAAAGTCAACATCAGGGTAAAAACAAGGACCGGGTTCTGGGCGGGCCAAAGACATCAACCCTTACCCACCCTGACCCTGACTTAAGAGTCAGAAATTTTAAAGTTGGGCAGGCCCTCAAAGCCAAAATTTTGGGATCGGTACTTGTTTGGGATCAAGGCGAGGCAAGGGCGAGTTCAGGCCATCAAGGCTAAATAACATCTCTAAGTCCAATCATATAACATCTCTAAGTCCAATCATAAAATCACATATGATAGATGACTGTGTTCAAAAGAGTATTCTGTAAATCCGTTATAAACAACTAATTAGTTCGAGAGTGAGAGAGAGAGAGAGAGAGAGATTGTAGAAGTTATAAAGAAAATTTAAGAGATTCCAATCCAACAAACAAGTAAGGTTCATATTAAATGGCTAATTACAAACAACCAAGGTTTAAGCATTTGTCGGAGTGAGTGGCTTTACTCAAGATGGCCTCAAAAGTCAAAAGAACGCATTGCAACAAATAAGCAGATCATTCATTTCTAGTTATGAGATTAGAAAAAGAAGAGTTTTGCTATGTGCAAATATAATCGGTTGGGTACATAATACTGTCACCATATCGAATTTGTCTTCCTTTGTATAAGTATGATGTGAGTTGTGACCTTCTTCATATCTGAAAGAATAAGAATAATATTATATATCATAATTAAAAATTCTATATAATAAAATTATATAATTTTATTTTATTTTATTTTATTTAATCTACGTCAAATGGTTACGAATCCGTGTAATCAGCATGGATACACAGAGAATATCCCCTCACAAAAATGATTTTGACTATAATATATAAGACAAAGATTGGCATTTGGCAAGCTAAGGAAGGAAATTGTGTCTTTAGTCTTTACTTGGATTTTAATTTGGTAGCCATTACAAATCATTCTTACATCTTTTATATTAAAAAATAATAAAAAAGAAAAAA
The DNA here is from genome assembly GCF_013358625.1 of Macadamia integrifolia. Lineage (NCBI taxonomy): Eukaryota > Viridiplantae > Streptophyta > Magnoliopsida > Proteales > Proteaceae > Macadamia > Macadamia integrifolia. Next base: position 100,998 of record NW_024868269.1, read on the forward strand.
AATTCATTCTTTCATAAAAAGAATGCCATATGGCATAAGGTGAAGATCGGAGGGTCGACCACGTAATCTCTAAAGAGCCTATATTCTACTAGCAAGACACCAATCAATTGAGAAGTTGTCTTCTCCTTATGTATGTCCACTATGATTTTTTTTTTTCAATTGTTAGAATAATCAATTGAAATCAGTATCCTATCTAACCAAATCCTCCGCACGAACCTGTTTCAATCTATCTATCCATCTTATATAAGTTATTGATTCTTCAAACAAGGCAACCAATTGAAGAGGTTAAAGGACCACTAAGGATTATTTTAATCCTAAACACATCCATTGTCATTCTTTTTGTAATTTTATTTTTATTTTATATTTTTAATGTTGTGTTCTTTAATTTGGAGGAAGAGAATAGTCCAAATCCACTTTAATCTAATTGGCACCTCAGATCGTGCAAATAAGAAAATTGCAGAAATGTTGGAATTGAAGATGACGCCAATAAGATATTCCTCTTGAGTTTCATTTTTGGTCATTGGTAATCCATAACATAGTTATTTAATTTGGATTTAGGAATTATTCGAATGAAGAACATATTTGGATTAATTTGTTTTATTAATTCAATGATTCGGTTAAAATATCGGTAAAAAAAAACAGAGATAATAAAATTCAGGTTTGGATTCGGATTAGGGAATTATGCGTTTACAAAAATAAAAAGCGGACAAAAAATTCAGATGTTATTTTTAATATTTGTAATACTTGTTTCATATTATCGATCAATTATCATATGTACATAGCGTACAAATGATATAAAAATTTAAATTTTAAATTTTAAAGATAAAAATAATATATTTAGCTATTTTTTTCTAAATTGATTTCCTATTCCTCAAATAATTGAATCAAAGAGAGAGAGAGAGAGAGAGAGAGAGGGACTGAGGACAAATTCAACTAGACTCACGTCACCCACCTTGCATGTTCACCTTAAAGACTAGAGAGAGAGTAACGACAGTAAGACTTAGTCAAACCAAAATGGGGTGAAAAAAAAAAACTTTGGTCATCCCATTTTGACATAAATGTGAGTGATTACCTCAGGAAAGATAAGCTTTGTTGGTTTCTATTAAAAAAAAGAAGAAAAGTAACATTGACATAATAGATGTATAATAATCACATTATTTCTAAGGCTCATGACTTATTCAAGATAATTTTTTTTTTTTAATGAGATAAAATTTGGTTCGAATGAATTATTCATGAATTTTAAAAAAAAAATCTATGAATTCAACAATTTTTCAGATTTTTTTTTGTTTGATTCAGATTAGGACTGAATTATTCGTAAAATTATGTTCGGACCGGAGAATTAAATAACTAGGATCCATAATAAAGCCAAGCTTGAAGGGTACCCCCAGTTCCTCCCGGCCCCCCCCTCCCCTCCCCCTCCCCCTCCCCCTCCAATAGAGCAGTTTTGCTGGCATAGAGGTTCTGCCAACATGTTTTAGACAATATGTCTCCTTCTACGCATGCATGTGGAAAATTTCACACCCAGACATATTTCTTTGTTGGGTGGAGTAAAGCTTTTTTTTTTGGGTAGAAAGTAAGGCTAACTATTAGCGCGAGCTAAGCGCAAGGCATTGGACATATATATATATATATATATATATATCAGATAATCAAGGAATGAATAACGACCAAGATGTCTCGCTAGGCAGAAACATGGCCTTCTGGGCTAAGGAGTCAGCAACACTGCTATTCTCCCTAAAGGTGTGAATAAAAATACTAGTTTGTGAAATAGGTTGCAACCTGTTTAATGTCAGAAACCAAAGTAAGCACCTCAAAAGGTGGATCGACCGAGGTTGGGTGAGGAACATGTGCAGATCCTTGCAATTAGTTTCAATCTCCAGGTCCTCAATGCAGTCCGACATAGCGTAAAGGAGTAAAGCATTGACAATGATTTAAGAGTAACTATGATATTTTGAGATAATATTAAGAAATTGGATATTCAACCATAGCTGATATAAAATTCTGATTGTTGGATGATAGGGACCCTAAATAGGGATGCCATATGCCAAACTTGATGCTTCACCATCTAAGGGGTTTACTCTTCTTTCTTTCTTTTTTTTTTTTTAAATAATTTTTAAAGGGAAGGATATATATGCTAGTGTTGTGTAATGGAATCTTATATGTTAGTACTTTAGTAATTATTGAGTCCCTTGTTTGTATCTTAATCGTTCAACCTGTCTGTTGTTGAAATTCATTCTCTTCACTGTTGCTACACATTTTCTTGTTGGGAATTTAACTTGATAGGTGTTAGACAATCCCATAATCTTGGGGGAATTGGATCAATCTCCACTCAGTTGTGAATTTTACTATATGAGACACACCTTTATTGGTTAGAATAAAAGTGACATATGTTATAGAGGCACCTGAATAAACTACCTTGAATGTTTACTAGAACACCCTCGTTGTTGCATGTGTTAGAGAGGTGTATTGAATTTGAATTGGAAAAAAAAGAGGAAATAAATCAATGTTTAACAATATAAAAAAACACCGTGTAACTTGTTGACACCAAAGTGGATAACTATTAGGGCTGATTACTATTTCAGTTTTGTATTGATTTCTTGAAGTAGTCAACAAATAGATTTTTGGTCAACAAATTGAAAATGTTTTGGTTGCATCAATTTGAAATATTTCGAGAATAGCAAATTCATTTGGTAGTTCAATTTCTGAAAATAAATTCTCTCTTTTAATTGAACATATATATATATATATATATTTTCAAATCCTAACATAATCACATTATAGGAAATTGCATTTTCTTTGAGAAATTATCAAACAATTTGGATGGAATGCCTTCTTTTAATTGCCTTTCACCTTATGTCAAAAGTTGAAAGTTATTTAATGAAATATTTATGTCAAATGATAAGATTATTTTCATTGGAAAAAGAAAAAAAATATTTTTTAAAAGGGGAAAAAAGTAAGGTTACAAAATTTTAATTTACCACTTTGGTTACAATAGGATTTTCCCAATATATATATATCAAATGATAAAAAAGTAAGGTTACAAAATTTTAATTTATAGAGATATAGATAAATGTATAATATATAATACACATTTAAATAGACATTATTAAACAACTAACCAATCTTAAATCACTATTGGAGCAGATATTTTCGAGTGGATACATCAGTATTGTAGCTCACATCTGATTACCATGTGGAAACTAATAGACATGTTTGATAGTTGATTAATTGAATAATATTAGAGAGAGAGAGAGAGATTCTATAACATACATTTAGGAGAAAGTTCTCCACCACCTAGGGGGAAGAGAGAATCTCTTCATCCGAGATGATTTGATATTATGATTAAATTTATGGAATGGTGAATGTCATCATTAACTTTTATCCCCTATTTACAAAGGTCCAAAATACTCTATTCCAGTGCAATCGGAGGGTCAGCTTGTGAATGAGGAGAATCTCTTTTCACGGTGACTGAAGAAAAACTCTTCCAATCCATTTACATCCCCACCCTGGACTGGGTCTGTATGGACTATTGAGCTCCCATCAGGCAGCAAGGTCCTTCCATTCTTACAAATGAAAACTAGGGTAACAACAAAAATAAATCATTCCGTACAAATTAAGTAGGGTGTAGGGATAGGGAACTTACTGGGATGGACAAGTGGAAGCCTCCAAGAATAAAGCTAGCAACGAGAAAGATGGAGGTAGGTAGGGGAAGGGGTCCAAGCAGCGGGATCGGGTTGGAGGATCTGTTGGGTTAGAAGGGCATCGGCTGGGCTGGTCTGGGTTGGCTGGTAGATTTATGCATCCACTGTGTAGAAGGGCATATCAAACATTTGAAACATGAGCTTTCAAATTCTGGAGAAGCCCAGCTGTTGAAACGAAGCCCAAGCCAAGCCCAAGCCCAAGCCCTATACCTGGGTTGTACTAACCCTCAAGTCTTTAATATGTCTCTGGTTTCAGTAAAGGGGAAGGGCCGGGAAGGATTCAGATCCTCTCCAGCAGAAGGGGTGGCTGGAGAGGGTTAGTGAAGAGAGATACAGACATAAAACAGGAGAGAGAAAATATTAAACAGAAATCAGGAGAGAGATAGACACGGAGCCCAAGCCTAGGTTCCCTTAGCCCAGCCTAAGTTTAGGCTGGGCTGGATTGGCCCTTATTGACCCTAGCAACCCTATTTTTGTCATTTCAGTGCTAGGCAAGGCTAAGCTTAGCCTGAAACCTCAGCCAGGCCTGGAAATCTCAACCTTTACCAAGCTTGTGGGCTGAAAAGGCCCATCCAGGCCTTCTTGAGCTTAGGGTGTGCTTGGGAGGACTCGAGTCATGGGGCCAAGCTTGTACCCTTAGGTTTGATTTCACCTTCTATTTATTTCCTTTAACAAAAGGAGCCATAATTTGACTCCTTCCCAGTGGTAGGGACACTCAATTCTTTGATTTTGCCTTACCTTTTATCATTCACTCATTTTGTTTGCTGGTGATTTTGATCTGTTTTCAGGAGATGCTAATTCGGCATCTAATATTCTAAAGCTTTGGTATCTTATCCTGTTTGTGTGGTTAAGGCCTATGTTATAAAGTATATAACTTTGATCATAGGGATCAATTTCTAGTCATGTAGATTCATTGTAAATCTATAATGCTTCCACATATTTCCTTCAGAATGAACTGACATCTGTTACGGTCTTTCATTCTATTCGAAGAACCTCAGCTGAGATTTTCATCTCGTATGGCTTCTCCCCTTTTTGCCTAATGACAATAATTCACGAAAAAAAAAAAAAAAGATGATGGGCTAGTGTTTCTCTAAGCCAGCCTTCCTACAAGAGATCTTTCCATGACACCAAGCGAGCAGATTAACCTATTGTGGATACTTTTTTTTTTTTTTTACATACCTAACATATAAGATTCCCCATGTGCAAGGCAGGAGGTAGGGAGAGGCAAGACCTCTACCTCTTTATCTCAATAATGTCGAGAGGTTGTTTTAACCACCAAATCTTTTTTTTTTTTTTTTTACATATCTGACATATAAGATTCCCACATGTGCAAGGCAGGAGGTAGGGAGAGGCAAGACCTCTGCCTCTTTGTCTCAAGAATGTTGAGAGGCTATTTTAACCACCAAATTACAATATTTGTACTTTACTGTTGGACCAAGTGCCCTTTAGAATCCAAGCAATTGTGCAGATAATATTTTTATGCATCTTATTATGCACTGGCTAGCTTCTATGATTAGGAAAAGTGGGTGGTGGATGAGTTCACATGAACAAATTTATAACACCGTAGTTAATATTTTATCTTAATCTAAGTTTTTTTTTTCTTTCATAATAATAATAATAAAAGAAAATGGCCACTTGCCTACTTCGTCTTCATATATGGAACAGAATCGCATTTTATGACCAACCACATTTGCAACATATAAAAAAAAAAATATATATATATATATATATATATAATTCACCATAAAGGCAACCAATTGCCGCTGACCAAACCAAAATTATGTGATAACAGAAGTTGATTTGATCGTACGCATTAAAAAAAAAAGAAAAGGAAGAATAAAGAGCTCTCTTGAACAATAACACATTAATTAGTTCTCCACAAAAAATTCAGGGTTAGAACAACCAAAATCCTTCCTTCACATATCACGCTTAACACATGAAACCAAAATGAAAATTTTAAATAATAAGAATCATGCCTAACATTCCACACTAGTGATGTCTCTACTACACAGTACAGCCACTATTATAACAGAGCTAAGTTAAAAATCAAAAGGAAAAACTACCAAAATTGTCTCCATCCTTCACTTCACTGTAACCATGAAAAGCAATTTGAATGATGAAGCAAGGAAGACGCTTGGATTGCAACACCCTGCCTCTGCCGTACTGTTGGTTCACATCTCTCATCCTTATTCTTCTGCCACTCCCTCCTCCTCCTCCTCCTCGGTTTTGCCAGCACTACACATGAAGGTTAGCAGCTTAGAACCAAAGCAACAATGTAGATATGATTCAGACCACACAGCTTCAACAGATAGGAATATGCAGAACAGAGGCAGCCAAGATCTTTTGCAGCATGATAAACATATGCACATAAATTTATAACAAAATCAGGCAACAGATGAGAAATAGATAAGCAGGCAGTTAAGGGTCATTTTATGGTCGGAGTCATGAAACATCAAAAGGAAAGGCTCCACAAACAATCAATCCCTGGAAATGGAATCTGCAAAACTTGTGGATGCTCACTTCTAGAGATTAAATGCATTTACCAGGCAGCATTAGATCACCCACAATTGCAAACATCCCAACCGCTGAAGAATCACAACTCCGTTACCCTCCTCATACAGAAAGTGCATTAGGGTTGGAAATGGTGCACATAGTTCATACAGGACAAAACAATCTTTAACCGCGGTAGGAAGCAGATTTGCTCCTGGAAGTGCTTGCGTTAAACTAGACACATACAATCCCCAAAGAGTCTGATCAGGCAACTCTAAAGCACATAACAGACTGAATCATTTATCAAATCCCCTGTGTCTGTACTAAGAGCATCTGTTCCTCTCATAGTTTGTGTCAAAGCTAAGTTTCAGAATTTGGGGCAAGAATTCTAGTGCCTCCACTGCATTCAATCGAGTAATAAGTCTTTAGGTTGCAACACTTAGTTCACTACGTAAGCAGGTAATGAGTCAGCTGTAAGCAAGTTCATAACATCAGCAGACAATTGCAAACCCAACTTTGAGATACCAAACTAAGCAAACTAATGGTAACAAAGTCAGTAAACTAGAATACTGGAAAAAAGTTTGATGTAAGATGCAAAAAACCTTGTCAGCTCATACTTTCCCAAAGGAGCAAACAGCTGACCACTAGACTAACATATTCTAAAATATGATACAACTTGCTTCATTCCCCGAAACAAATATAGGTCTCTGATGTGAGATCCCGAGGTTCATAACCTTGTTTGGGTTTGTTATGGACCCATTCAGGCAAAAAATCCAATTACAAGTGGGGGCAGTGGTAATTTCATAATTATTCTGAAGTTTAGGACACCCTTTTAGAAGGCAAACAGACCTTGGTGTGGCAACGTAATTAAAATTGAAGAGATACGGTTAATCTGGAATTACAAGTATGAATGGGATGAAAGCAGATTTACATTTGCAAAATAAGGGGTTTCATGTGATTAAGGACAATTCTGCCCTTATTTTTAATTCAGGAAATTAGGTCATCCCCTATATCACGAAATCAGCAGACCAGAAATAAACCCACATGGAATTTGGTTGATAGAACTCATCCACAAGAATCCAGTCGGACTGAAGGTTCAGGGTTTGAATCCCAACTCAAAGCCTCGTGAATCCACCTGAATATCACTTGTAACTGTAAGATCATTTAATGAGTCAACTTTCAGTTACTGAAGTTGTATCTGGCGTCGCACCAAAAAAAAAAGTTGTATCTGGCGGAAAACAGAACCAGATCTGATTTCAGGGACTTGAATCTTGCAGTTCAAGCAGTATTCTAACTTCTGTCTATGTAACCTGAGTCGCATTAGGGTGGGGAAGAACACCCTCAAATCTCAATCCAATCTGTGATGTCTAGATTGAGTATGATGAATTTTCTGCAGCCCAGTGATTTCAGTAGTAGCAGACAAATAACGAGATAACCAAACACTGGGAATAACTGAAGTGAATAAGAGCAAAAAGATTGAATAAGCAAGGGTAATGAAGAAACTTAACCCGGGAAAGAAGAACCAGGAAGAATGAGGAGGAAAAGAGAATTGGGACAGCACCACAGCTGCAATGTCTGAGAGGTAAACCTCGCTTTCTTCCAATACACTTGAAAAAAAAAAAAAAAAAGTATACAAAGACTCAAAACAATCCTATTCCTATCCTGACACCAAACTAAAGATTGAGTTCAAACTAACTTGGACTCCTACTACCATTAAACAATAATAAAATAAGGAATACAAATTAACAAAAATAACTCTATGTCCCCCAACCCTCTTCCCCACTGCTCATATTAGAGAAGCAACAACAGTGTGTCAATGCAGAAATCTGTCACAATTGCATTAGACAGGTAACAGTTGGGACTATGCCTCCAATTCCAATAGCTCGACTTCAATGGAATAAAATTCTTCTGGAGGGGCCTTGATTTTCAAATATTAGATTAATCAACGAGATTGTTATAAAAAAAAAAATAGAATACAAGATTTCATTTTCTTTTGCTTACTTTGCAACAATCCACGGTTGGAAAGTCCTCCGAGGACTGAGCTGAGATCCACTTTCCACTACCAGAACTCTACACCAGAATCCATAAACCCCCAAATCCCCAACCCTAGGCAATTTCTACTTCAATCAGTCGCCAATTACCACCCTAACAATCTGTAGATTTCCCCATTTAAGACATCATCTATACTACCATACCTTACACTTGTAAAATTCATCATCCATTAAATCCCAACATTATCCTTCCACTTTTTCTTCAAACACCAAATCACCGTCTTGATTTTCCTCAGTCCAGCCCCTTAAGTGTAGCAGGATATAAATAACCATATAGGAGAAACAGCAGACCCACCCAGAACCCATATATGATATATTAATGGCAAGAGTTTTTCTGGACTGACCAACTTGGAGAGGTTTTCTAAGCTCGCCACCTATTTCGACCATGTGGAGGGGTGATCTGGCAATTCTGCCAGTTGGATATCAATAGAATTAACTGAATTGGCAACATGACAATTTTCAGATACAAATTTGATCAAATGCCACACCATGTATGTCCATGCATCCCTATATTTCTCAGCCATCCATTCTTTAGTGTGCACCATCTCCCAATCTCCTTAGTCCCTAATTTTTCAATACTTGATTTTTCCACTTGGCCAACTCCAATTGAAGTGAAACTTCACAAGTAAGCAATGGACCCTGGAGTCCACCTATCCACAAAATTACAGGCCTTTCTGACCTGCCATGTGGCAGAACTAAGGCCTGTCTGGGGAATCCTCTCCAAACCGGGCCATATCTAAATTGATTCCTTAAAACCTATCCTTCTATATGGAATCTCCCTCAATCAATAACCTCGTCCACAGGAATACCATTGGTACAACAAATAGGAGAATGCTTCATTTTATCTTGCACATAGGTTGGAGAACCCATCATACACAAACTAATGGGACATCAAAGACATTTACATCCTCACGGATTTCTCTTTTCCTTTTGAAATCAATAAATAGTTCACCTGAAAGGCCTTCCACAAACTTAGTAACCAGATCATGAAGTAGAGCAAAAGCATGTTCAGAATGAAATGTGATGCAGGAAGGTTTCAGCAACCTCATAACCCAGTGGTTTAACACTCAGTAGGGTAAACCATAAGTTATTAGGGATACTAATATTATCGATAAAAAATTAGGACTACTAATATTATCAATAAAATTGGGGTTACTAATATTATAAAACGAGAATATTTGAAGGAATATAAGCAGGGAGAATTAGAGGTGATAGGATTGACAGGGCGGAAAAAAAAAAAGAAACAGAGCCAACTGATTACCAAATCCCATCAAACCAGAAACACAAAGCCTGCGAAATCAAAACACACCATACAGCTTGTGTGGGAGAGATTCCTCCACTCATAATGGAAGGTGGCCGTCATAGGTGAGGACATTAAAAGAAATGGCAAGTCTTGGAAAAAGAACACAATTAACCATAATAGATTCAAAGATGTTATGAAAGCAATTAGTAGATAATATCAACAGCAAATATTTGCCTCCAAAACTGGAGGTGGATTTAAAAAAGGCTGGAATGGTTTCAAAAACAGTTGAAGTAATAATAGGCGCAGGGCAAGAAATTAAAGACAGAATGTAGCTAATCCTAGGATCGAAAGAGAATTGACATGTGATGACCTGATAACAAATAAAGCATCACATATGGCAAAAAAAAAAAAATCTCCAATCCAGTGGAGGTTTTGATTAGGTAAGAGTTGTTTATAACTCCTAAATAGAAGCATTATTGTGAAATATTAACAGCCAAAGAATACTATGAGAGAATTAATGGCCCTCCTTCCAAAGGAATTGTTTCTAGACACTGCTTCTTATGATTACCTAACCAATCATTAGAGGTACAACTAGAAGACAGGACTCAGAGCAATTGCACTCAACTTCTGTAAATTTTCTTCCTATGCAGTGCATACAGCATCAAACTCAAATCCATCAGAATAGGAATAGAACTGATTAATTATAATCAATTACGTCAAGGTTAATGCATGAATCCTAAATTGCATACATTGAGCTATTGAGTAAAATCATTAGCTACAAGGACAGAGCCAGAATTAGCAAATACTTGCAAGTTAAAATTTCAGAGAACTAACAAAAAGGAAAAGGAATTTCAAATATCAAGACTGCAATAGAAGATTTCCCGTCATATAAACATTGAAGTAATCCAAAGTGAGTAGCGCCGAACAGTATGATTCGTAGAAAAATCTACTCCAAGTAATAACTATAGACAGAAAGCACAACAAAAGAACTCAACAACGCTTAGGAACTAGCTCCTGTATTCAATATAACAGTACCATAGGATGAAATTAGAAGTGAGTTATCAACCAAGAAAAACAAACCTTTGAGTAGGAACATCAACTGCATCTGTATCTGTATCTGTATCGGTCTTCCTCCAACTTCTCTCACTCTGATCCTCAGGTTGACTTGCCCTTCCATTCCCACTTTCAAAACTCTTCTTCCCCAAGGACGGGCCGTCATGAATCCCGGAACCCATCTCCTTAAGTTTCATTGACTCCAGCTGTTCACCAATCTTTTTCCAATCTTGTCCTTTCTCCGCCAAAATCTCCTCTCTTGGTCGAGCTTCTCCAAATGGGTTGGAACCTTTACTTCTCGTCGTCGATCCTGACCCTGGCTGCTGCTGATCTTCATCATTCACCGGCAAAGTACGAGGCTGCAAAACAAGTCTCCGCCTTCCAGGTCCACTTACACCTCCAGTCCCTTCTTCCTTCTTCCTCCCCCAAGTATCTGATTCCGCACCTCCTCCATTAGATGTCTCTTTCAGAACTGCATCGAAACCTCCTCGCCGGTCCCTATAGTTCTCAAATCCACCGCCAAATCTGCGACCTTCCGAAGGTGTGTTGCTCTTTTTGGACACCCAACTGTCAGATTCATCAGCCTTAGACTGGGAATCAAAGAAGCCAGCTCTCTCCCTCCGCTCAGACGCGGGAGCAGGCGTAAATTTCTTTGTGGCGCCCCAATCATCGATCTCATCAGCACGGGAAGGAGCAGAATCCCTGTTAAATCCGCCGTTTTTACGCGGCTCATCCGAAACCCTAGAAGAGCCCCACTTCGAGTTGGAAGAATCGTCACTGTTGGAATACCTATTCCGAGCGGAGCCATCGTTGAGGCCATAGGTACGGAAACCATGGCGGGAGCGGTCGAGTTCTTCGGCGGTACGCTCGCGGGGTCCGGTGGGAAGGATGAGAAGCTCGTCAGTGGTCAGACGGTTGAGTTGTATGGTGGTTTGAGCAGCTTTACCGGTGCCCGGACCGACCGGCTTACCGGTGCTGAATTCGGCAAGAGAGATGGTTTGGCCTTTCTTCTTCTTGGACTTGGTGGTGGCGGCAGCGGCTGCCAGGGATGGGAAATCAAATTGGCCGTTCTCAGTGTTCTTCTGCTGATGCTGTTGTGGTTGTTCGAGAAGCTCGGCTTCGTGTTCTTCCGAATCAAGTGCCCACTTCCCTGGTTTCGACCAAGCAGATGATAAATCGGTCGCCATTCTCTCTCTATTTCTCACTCTTTGAGTTCAATGCTCTAATCTGTATGTGACGTTGTCGGACTTTGATCTTATAACCCCAGCCGTTCTGCAGTGCCTAAAACTTTCCTTTTTCTCTAAAAAAACCCACTTTCCTTTTTTTTCAAAATGGGCAACTCTATTCCCCATTGGAAATTTGGAAGAGGAATGACCGTGATGGCAAGTGGGTTCTCTTGGGTGCTTTGGTAAGCAGACTCTGGTGATCCAAGTTTTACTTCACCTATGGTGAGGAGAGAATCTCTTCAGCTATTGGGATTTCACTTTAATTTTATCGAAGAAAATCTCTTCGGTTGTGGAATTTGACCTTCTCTTTTTTTGGTAATGCAAAATCTTATTGAAAAAAAGACCGGTTATAAGCCAAGACATCAGTTTCGCAGAGCTGATTCAGCTAAGGAGTGGATTGAGACCATACTGTCCTACATCGGATGGACAGGCCTCTCCTTGCAAGGGTGTCGGCAATACTGTTAACAACCCTTGGAACATAAGAAAATGAACACTCTATAGGGTTGGCACACATGAACCTAATATCCTCAATGATAGGCTGGATTTGAGAAGGAATACAGTTGGAATCGTTTGAAAGGGCAGTAATCACCTCTAGGTTGTCTGATTCCAACCATAGGCGAAAATATCCTAAACCAATTGCTTCCAAAATACATTTCTTAATTGCTTCAGCTTCTCCGCTAATGATTGAGTATATTGGTGTTGGATTCGATGCAACCAGCAGTAGAGATCCATTGTGATTATGAATGATAAAGCCTAAGGCACCAAAAGACTTATCTTTAACAAATGATGCATCAACATTGATTTTCACCACATCAAGAGGGGGAGGAATCCAAACTGGATGTTGATCTTGCCTTGGTGGAGTAGCAGCAGGATGATCCACAACCTTTTCATGAGACTTGGCTCGATTGAACTCATTAAAGAAAGCTTCAACTTTGCATATTACATCAGAAGGGGTCCAATTAGGGGTGTCAACGGTCCGGGTCGGTGCGGTTTCGGTCCGGTTCCACCGGTTTCGGTGTGAGTTTGGAAGTGACCGAAACCGACCCAATAAGGATTTATCGGTTTCGGTCCGGTGTCGGTTTCGGTGCGGTTTGGGTTCGGGTTGGTACCGGTTTGGATTTATTAGGTTCATTTCGGTTTTTTAAACCGGTATGAAGCCATTAGGAAACAACCAAATGATGAATTGTTGAACTTCGATTTCTTAAATCGATTTGTAACCGGGTTGGTTTTGATTTTTGGTCTAGTTTGAATTCGATTTTCCATACAAATGTATACAAAACTATTCAAATTTTAATTTTTTTAATGAATTTTGGAGTGTTTCGGTTTCTTACCGGTTTGGTTTCGGTTTCGGTCCGGGTTTTGAGCCGGTTTCGGTTTGGTTTCGGGTTCATCCGGTTTTCGGTGCGGTTCGGTTTGGTTTTGGGGTTACAATACTTGAAACCGAACCGAACCAATAAGGCTTCGGTTCGGTTCGGTCCGGGTTGTTATCGGTTCGGTCCGGCCGGTTTTACCGGTTCGGTTTAGGAATTGACACCCCTAGGTCCAATTATCTCTTTTGAAGATGAGCTCATTGCTAGCAAGCCAAAGCGTCCAAAACACAAAGGAACACAGGCTGAAGTTCTTCTTGGTCATTAGTTTATCCTGTGAACTGAGGTCACACCATTGTTGGATCCAAGAGTGAATGAGAAAGGAGGGGTCATCAGGGATCAAATGGGAGAGAGAGGACCCAAACCAAACGGCCTTAGCAAATGGGCAATGAAGAATGATATGGTCAATGGATTCAGATTGTGCTCCACATCTTGAACAAGAATGATCAATTGGGATTTGTCTTCTGTTGAGGCCTTCAGCTGCAGCAACACCATTAGCAGTCATATGCCATAGGAAAGAGCATATCTTGGGTAGTGTGTTGCAACTTCATATGAAATTCCAAACTGTACTTGGAATATTAGCCCTAATTGATTGATGAGATGACGAGCCCCTACCTTCTATTTCCTCCTCTTTTTTATTCGAAAGTAAGTGGTATGCAGACTTAACTGAAAATGATCCATTCCAAGATGCACCCCATACTTGAAAATCCTCTCTGATGTGTAAACCCAATCGAATTTTTCTTATCTCACTCACATTAGACGGGGAAAACCAGGAGGTCGAAAGGTCGTTTCTCCAACATCTGTTAATAGGGTCAATAAGGTCTGAAACCAAAACCAGAGTGCATCAAGGGAGAGGGGGATGTTGGAGCTTGAAATGCTTAAGTGAGGGGACCCATTTGTCTTCCCAACTTCTAACCTTGCTGCCTGTGCCAATACTCCATATAAGACCCTCTTCTAAAAAGGATCTACCCAATGGCAAGCTACGCGCAGAAAGTTAGAGTGGGGGAAATAAATTGCCTTCAGGTGCTTTGCCCACCAAGATTCTGGATTCTTCTATAAATTCCAAGTTGCTTTAGCAAGAAGAGCATGATTTTGGAGCTTTGGATGCTTTAGGCCTAGCCCTCCTTTTGATTTTGAACAACACAACTTATCCCATGATATCCATTGAATTTTGGAGTCATTCTCTCCCTGGCCCCCAAAAAATTTTGCAGAAGCTTTTCGAATAGCATCATGGTGAGCTTGAGGTAACTTGAAATGCGAGGCAGGATAACCAGAAATGGATGAAACAACTGATTTTAGAAGAATCTCCTTACTAGTTGGGGTAAGAAGTTTTTCCTTCCGACCTTCAATTTTTGCCGAGGTTTTATCTCTGATTTCTCTAAACAGAGCAACCTTGTTGATACCAAAATCAAGGGGGAGCCCAAGATATTTATGAGGACCTTCACCATATTTAATATGTAATACACGAGAAAACCATCTTTTGAAACGAGAAGCTGTATTTGGGCTAAAGTTAAGGACTGATTTTTGCCTATTGATTAACTGACCATTGGCTTTGCAATAGAGATCAAGACAACCCTTGAGATTGTGGATCTGCTCTAGCTGCATTTCTGAAAATAATACGCAGCCATCCACAAATAGTAGATGAGATACTGCTGGTGCTCTGTTTCTAACTCTTATTCCCCTTATAAGATTGTTCCTTTCAGCAGAAGCTAAAATTGAGCAAAGAGCTTGAGTGCATATAGTGAATATTGTTGAGAAGAGAGGGTCCCCTTGCTGGATCCCTCGAGGAGGAATAATGTTGCCATATAGAATACCATTGATCAAGAAACTGAAATTAACAGAGCAGATCCCAGACATGACCATTTGAACCCATGAAGAATGAAACCCAAGGCGAAGGGAGACCATCAATATTTGGAGCTTTAATAGGCTTCATAGCAAAGAGAGCTTTCTTAACTTCATCAATGTCCGGGGTAGCAATTATGCACTGGAGCACTTCCTGGAGACGGTTAGCAATAATTTTGAGATGATCTTCGTCACCACTCCACATGGGCTAATTGGTCTGAAATCCTCAACCAATTCTAGGCAGTTCTTATTTGGGATGAGGCAAATAATGGTTTTATTGAAGTGGGGAGGGAGAACTCTTGTATGAAAAAATTCAGAGATAAAACCAAACAACTCAACATGCGTTGGATCCCAAAATCTTTGGAAAAACACGGAAGGGAGACAGTCAATACCTGGAGCTTTAATAGGCTTCATAGCAAAGAGAGCTTTCTTAGCTTCATCAATGTCCAAGCATCTACATAGCTTCATTCATGTCTTTTGTAATTGATGGAGTGATACAATTCAATGTCTAATGTAGGGAATCCAAATCAACACCTTCAAAAATATAAGTTTGCTGGAACGAAGAAAGAATCTCCTATTTGATCTCAAACTGAGATGTTATCCAAGAACCATTAGACTTTTTCAGCTTCAAAATTTTATTAAATTGCCTTCTTTGAATAGTTGAACCATGAAAGAATGAAGTGCATAGGTCTCCACCATTTAACCATTGGATCCTAGATTTTTGTTTCCAAAAATCTTCCTCTTAGCTCTCTCTCTCTCTCTCTCTCTCTCTCTCTCTCTCTCTCATCTATAGATGGCCATCCACATTTTGTTATGTGGACCGTGGACACTTATAGAGTTAACAATGACTAACCTAGTTGAAAACTGTTACTGTCGAAAAGCTGTATGAGCCGACCCTGCACAAGCACAGAAGGCAGAGGCCCGGAGATATCTCCGGGATTAGTCCTTCGACGCCCAAGTCAGTAATCGGCAGAACAGTATTTTTACAGGAGTAATGGTGGGTGTCGGCGTACCTCCTCTAGGTTCCTTTTCGGTTCCCTCTTATAGGGTTTCTCGGCCTAGGGTTTCAGGAACCCCCTGGGGAATCTTCTCCTCACATGGTTCGAAGCCTTGCGGCCTCTATTGGATGGGCGACCCGTGTTCCTCCCTCGGATGTCACGTGTCCTCACTTTATTGGGTGACAAATTCTGTCGTATAAAAAACAAACCTATGTCCGAAATCCAATAAAAGAAAATTTGTTATTTTTATGTAATAAAACAGTTTATATTAACTTACAGAGTATACATCCATTATAGAACATTAAAGAACGCATATCGAATGCTAAGACTAATCGATTTTGTGATCAATTTAGTATGTATAATTTATTCAATAGTGTATCAATTTGATTGGTTCTAGTTTATTCAAACTCGATGATTTATCAGTTCAAAACTAAAATAAAACCAAAATCAAACTGATTAGTAAACAATTTATCAATTTTGATTTAAAGGATTTGATTTGATTCCGATAAACAGTTTCGCCCATGACTCCCTATCAAATCTAACAGCAAAACAAGCAATCTTTTATGCAAAAATTAACTAAAATGATTCCTTTAAAGAGTCAATTTGTCATTTGGAGAAGCTTTTACCAATTTTTTTAAAGTAAGCATTAAAGACTTGAGAGTTGAGAGCACAAAATAGCGTTCAAGGTAGGCAGTAGGCAGTAGGCAGTAGGCGGTGAGCAGTGCATGGGCAGGGGGCAAGAATCAGAATATAATGATGTATGGCTCATTGCCGTTAATGGAATAAAAGAAATTGAAAGAAAGAACGAAAAAAGGTCTCTTTCACTTTCTTTCTAAGGCAACTAACAAGATCTTCTTGAGGTGCGGAGTGCGATATGCAAGAATATTTGAAGGTGCCCAACTACGCCACTAGTTTTGAGTAAAAGGTCTTACAATTTGACCTTTCACCATTGTTTAAGGAACTCTATTAATTATTACTGTTTAGCGTAGTTAGTAAGCTGTGGTACGTAAGAAGCCCATGTTCATCAGGAAGTCTCGAATTCTCTCCTCCCTATGTATCAGAAAAAAAAAAAGGCACAAAGAATCTGAATAAACCAACGTGGGACTATAAATTTATGACTCTCAAAATGATGCTACTCTCACTTTACTTAATGAAAAGACACCCAACAAGGTATATTCCTTTCTAACATTTCTTAATTTTATCGAGTTCTCAATTTAATGATGAGTTACCAAGGTCTTCAGTTCAATCATAATATTGTGGGGTTTTATATCTTGTATTCTGCAATCAGCCACATAGTTATTATTGAACTTGTATATGTTTAGGTTAGATTTTGGGTTCATTACATGCAAATGAGTAAAATTGTAGTTGCATGGGGATTAAGGTTCTTTTTAGAAAGTTTTTTTATATATTGCATTTGTGCAGGAACCCTAGATACAAACAAAGGAGATCACATTGAGAGGTAGAATGTATTTTCTTAGTGAAAAATTCTCAGGTTCTCTTGGGTGGATGCACGTAGGCATTCAACAACTTGGGTATTTGCTCAAACAAAGCTCAGATGCAAACGTATTCTTAATTGGGTTCAAAACAAAAGCATCCAAATTCAGTACTTCTTATTAACCCATCCTCAAACAGGTTTATTTTTGGTTTGTGGTTTGGCCAAGTTAATTAGCCTCACAACCAAAGAAGAGGAGAAGTGATGCGCTAACTGTGGTGAGAATTCTCTACCTCTATCCATTTACAGAATGAATCAACTCTGCAATATTTCAACTCTAAGTGGTGAAGCAAAGGATCATCATTGGCAAGTATTATTCATCCCAAGTGTTCACAAAAGTGGAATGGTAAAAGGTAAGGAAGGTGTTTGAGAAGCAACACCATCCTACTAACCTCCAACGCTATTACGTAGATACATGTAATATAATTCCATCAATGTTGGGAGTTAAGAGTTAGTCTCATATCGAGTTGTTTTGATCGTCTTCATATATTATTGAGCTATCTTCACTTAATAGCTTAAGCATTTGGGTTGAACCTCCAAATGCTATTTCGTAAATTTCTCACTTTATTCAATAGTCCAACCCAAAAGCTTAAGCTATTAAGTGAAACTATTAGATGGAGAAAGCTCCTCAAGTATATGAAGGTGAGTAGAACAAATTGATGTGGTGACATAAACCAGGGGAGGGAGGTTTTCCAGAGTTTTGACTCTCAGATATTACTTTTCCTGTCAATTAATTCAGATGATTCAGTAATAAATGGAAATTAGGCTACTGAGACAACCATCTCCTTCCCGTCATGCACTCATTTGATTTCCTCGAGACAGAAAACACCAGGAAGCCATAGTCAAACATAAAAAATTAAAGATTCTAAAAAAAATATCATATTCCACAGAAATATTCAATAAAATCACTGATTTCATATGGACAAATACGAGAACAATCATCAACTCATACAACTAAACCTCACGCCCATTAGTTGGGTCATCACAAGATTCCTGTCTCACCATTCCAATCTATTGAAGGCCATATCTGCAAATGCAAATTACCACGAAGGCATACTTGGCCATCACAATTTGTACCTATGACGACCTCTCATGATCAAGAACCATTTTGGCATCGGCGTCCCAAACTTTGTCTTGGTTCCACAAAAATATGTCAAGAGGAATGCAAGCCAGCGATCATTCTAAACCAACCCTCTTTCCAAGAGGTGTCCGCACAATGGATTCATCTTGTCTTGAAGCATCAGCTTAGTCCACAGTGAATCATAATTTCACAAACCAAAATTTCAAGAACTGCACTAATCGTAGTAGTCTGAACTCTGAAGGGCTATGAAATGGTCATTTTCTACACTCTTTGTTGAATCACTGCGAACATACCATGAAATATTTCCTGGATATAGTACCAAATATAAATCATTAAGCTGAGGTTTTGTTATCAAGCTTCAGTGAAAAGTAAGTGAAGGAACCATCCGTGCAAAAGTAATAGAGAAACAAGACTGCAATAAGAAACAAGTTAATAATGCAAGTACTTCATTTTGAGTTTCTGATGGGGATTGGAAGTCTAAAGAGTAAGAGAAATTATAGCCCCCGCATGATGCGGACTCACTGCAGTTCTTAAAAGGAGCCACCTTTCTACCTTGATATCTTTTTAGCAGGGGAACCATAAGGGGCAGTAGGGCCAAACCATGCCATATTAATCCTGGGTTTCTATTTGGTTCTCTATAGCTGGACAACCAGTATGGCCTGAGTTTGGGGGTGAGATTGGTAGGAGCTAGTTTAAGTCATAAGCTCATAATATAATAGGCACTGATTTGAGCGCAACTAGCACTTACTAGGGTGTCTATATAAGGGACTTTACCTATGTACTAGACTACTGAAACTTCCCTGCAAGTTCAGTTGTTCGTGTTATATGGATTCAGAGTTCAGTTATTTGAAGTCATAATATAATTAGACGTTGATTCAAAAACAGTTAGAAGTTTTATGGAAGTGTTTTTATATAAGGGGCTGTTCATCCATGCTTGGGCTACACAGCAGAGAATCTTTTGCAGCTTATTTTGCTTCATCTTGAGCAGATTTATGACTTGAGGGATGGATCTCTCTCAATTGTAGGAATTTTTGTTGTTCTCTTTTTTACCATAATTTCTTAATCTTGCTACAGAAACAATCCACATGATGAGGGAACCCTAGGAGAGCCGCTGACTGCAGCTACCACCCATGTACAATCCATACTAGAACTGAGAAACTGCCCATCCTACCTCCTCTACATTCTTGACAGCCCATCTTTGTCTCAGTAGAGTCTTTGAGTGACATGTTTCGTTCATCTTCCCCATTACTTAGAAAAAGTGAGCCACCGTGGAAATCAAAATAAGATGAGCATGAGCAGTGTAAGGTCTTTACTACTGACCAAGCATACCAAGGGGACGCCCTTGGGAACTTCAGAATTGGGGTATATTAATAAAGATCCATTTTTTTTATTTAGCCTCCTCTGCTTATGTGAGTTTGACCCACCTTTGATTCTGTTGGCTTCTCAATTCCTTGCTTTCAGGCCTTATTGATTATCCATTATCTTTTCACTATATCTTTGTTTCGTGTGTTCCAAGGAGGAATTCGATATCTTCAATCTCAGGATAACACCTAAATAACTGCGGCCAGAGGGTCATATAGGTCAGGAAGAAACAGTCTTGAGGTCAGGTCCACATGTTCAAGAGAGAGACTGAACAAGTGATAAAACAAACAAGTGATGGGGTTGAAAGCCCTTAAAGGATTTGAAGGATAAGAATAGACAAGATTTATTTCAGATACAGTACAAATAGAATCCGATCACCCTTTATTTCTTTGTAGTTAAATATTCTATTTCTTAATTTCTGTCTAGGTGATTTTCTAGAGCCCTCTAAGTAATCTGAGAGATACAAAGTTCATGATGCAGAACTCTTGGGAAGCACACCAGCAGCATGCGTTGCATGATTCCACTCAAAAATCGGCCCTAGTGATCTGGCGGTGCTGTGTAGAACAGTAGAAGGTCCATCAGAATTTGAATGTAATAATATCGATGCAGACTGAAGAAAGGATTCTCTATTGATTCAAATGTTGTACTCATGGGACAGGGATAAAGGAAAAAAACCTAAGATTTCAAATAGAACTTTTGAACGAAAATAAATCTAATTTGTTTCATACCCTTCCCTCGATGAGCAAATAGGCTAGTTACTACAGGATCAGATCAAACCCATGGAGGAATGAGGGAAGAAAAAAAAAAAAGAAAGAAAGAAAGAAAGAACAACTCAGATTCAAAATGAACAAATTCAAACTCGAAAAAGGAGCTTTCTTATTCTTGAAGAATGAGGGGCCAAAAAGAATCACTTTTTCCAATGATAGAAGTGATTAGAGTGATATAAAGTTTCTATTATATTGGATGGGGGACAAAGGCAAAAGATATATTGAGGTGAGTCGACCTAGGTTTTCCAGGAAGGTAGCCACACAAGAAGCTTCGCGGTGTTTCCTTGTTACTAACACCTCTTGCTATTCTATTTATCAGAAACCAATTGTTGTTGTCTCCCTCTCTAGTGTACAGATCCATATAAGTTCACTTTAATATAGTCATCAGGAGTGGCCAACCAAAACCAGTACTTTAAGGACTTGATCTTCGGAACTGTAGGCATAGGTTCGTCCCCTTTTGGCTCTAGGTCCCACCTAAGTCATAACACTGTAACTTCTAGGAAGGTAGGCTCCTAGCTTGAAGCTTTCATCAGATTAAAGTTCACTTCACCGGGCAAGGGGAGATGAAGATGAAGATGTACAAAACAATGCAGAAAGCAAAAGGTCAAGCCTGCACTCAAATTGCCGAAAACGAAAAGCTCCCCTAGTCCCTGGATGATATTGAGTTGAGTCAAACACGGGAATGAACAGGCTTGAGCAATCACCTTCTCCGGAAGATACCTTTTATATTTGAATTTATCTTGCTCTTATTCAATTGATCCATACCTGCCGAACCAACAAAGGAAACTCTCTCTCATCAAACCCAAGAGATGGGATTGACGACGGCCTCCTTTTTCCCTATGATCTATGAACACCCTTTTATATAGGGTGGTCTATGATCAGCTTTTCTTCCTCTATTGATAGAAGCCACTCACGCAGAAATCATGTATAGCAATGTCTAGCCTAGAATTATTTAGGATTACTAGGGTGCCTCGGCTCCATACATCACTACACTTCCACTCAGCACCTATCATAATGATAAACGGCTCGTCTCGGTGTGACCTTTTCTTGGATTCTCAAACTTTTATCACACCATCCCCGCAGGGGCAGATTTCAGCCGTTATTTACCCCACATTAGGATACCACGATAACTGGTACACCAGAGATGCGACATTCCCGGTCCACTCGTACTAGGGAAAGGTCCTCTTGATGCTCTAGCATCCTCACCAGATAGGACCGAACTGTCTCATGACGTTCTGAACCCAGCTCAGTACTTCGGAAAGCACAAACAAGCTGCACGCGGGAAACTTGCACATGTCCATAATTCGAGTGAGATTGCCATCGCGCAAAAGCAGATCTGGTCAAGGTGTTCCACTCACCTAAGCTTTGATCACTCAAACAACATTCCGTTGGGCCACAGGAAACAACAAAACTGAAATTTCTATAGTGATCAATAAAACCTATCATTTATCAAAAGACAAGGCAAAAATTGGCCGGGTGGTCCACCCATCTAAGCTTGGATGGGTGGTTTACCTAATTCAACCATGTGGCATGTCATTGGGACTGAAATTTGGTGGAAAAGTAGACCCCAAGGGCCTCTGTTCATTTGTTAAGTTTCAACCCAAAGTGTGAATGGACGTACATCAGAGGATAAAGGATTCAAGTAGGGGCCGAAATTTGACACAAGGAAAATCTAGACCATGTCCAAGATATCCAACGGTTGTAATTGCCACCTCATCCTTCCATGTGACACCATTAGATAAGCCACCCAGCCAAGTTTAGGTGGACGAGCTGCCTAGACAATCTTTTACCTTACCATAAAGATAGATCTCACTCAGATTTCAGGCAATTTCTGAAAATTTTTCTTTCTTAAATCATGTATGCTATAGATTATTATGGCTATAATCTCCAAAAGGATAAAGCAGATGGGATGATTATTTAAATCCTACTAGATCAAGTTTACCCTAGAATTGAGGATTCTCACCACCCAGATAGGTACCTGTTGCAGGAGTTACTTCTTGTTCTCTAGTTGAATGCAGTATGATCGTCCCAGAAAGCACAGTAATAAATCCACATAGTTCAGAAGCTATACTACTTACATTCTGACCTGACCAATCCTACAAAACACAACAGCATAAAGGACAACTCAAACTTACTGTCACATTGCTGTTGGAACTTAAAATGACTAAAAAATTTATTACAGGCTGAAGAGATAAATTACCTTAAACATTATTGCACTCGCAATGATTGTAAGTGTTGTGAACATTACATAATAAATTGGAGAAACAACTGCTGTGTCGAAAGTATCCAATGCCTGGAATAGGGAAACTACACACATTAGAGTATCTGGCATATTCTATGAGATAAAGAGCATAAAAACCACTCATTTCAAACCGCAAAGATTGAAGAGTTCATTTCCATAACATATTGAAAGTTCAGCTATGCTGACTATAACAAGCTCAAGTCACAGACAAGATAAAACAAAACAACAGTTCTAAATTTGGTTCTATGTAACAATAGTTTTTTTTCTCAGGTGATTTCAATAACACTCTCCCATAATTTCATAGTATGACTCATTATTTATGCCTCTATAGTTATTGCAGCTATGAATATCTTTATTTTTGTAAATCTTAACCACAATGCTTCTCCTCCATTCATTTGGCATTTTCCGTGTAATCTTATTAAACAGCTTGGTTAGCCAACATAAACTACAAATTCCTAAGCTCTTTCACATTTCTATTGGGACCTCATCTGGGCCTTGTGCCTTGCCTACCTTCATCCTCTTTAAAGCATCTTTTACATCAATCACTTTGATTTTTCGTATATATCTATGACATGTGGTGTCTTAATGGGCAATGCAATCTTTCAGGACATTATTGCTCGAAGTGTCTTCATTTACTAGGCTGCAGAAATAAATTTTTCATCTCTCCTTGACGTCCTCACCTCTTAGTACTTTATGATCTTCAATTTTAATACTTATAACATGTCAAGATCATTACTCTTCCTTTCCCTCATTTTTTAGCAGTAATTATTGTATGGATGATTTTCTCTCCGAAAGGATGCTAACAACATTCAACAAAGTCCTAGATTTAATGAAATATATCACTGTCGCAAGTGAAGTCGAGCATTGCAACTGTTACAGGTCCTCTTGAGTCTTTCCAATCCACTGTGAGTAGATAATGCTACTACTGACCCTCTTACATCACAAGATTATGTTTTTAATGATAACATCCATGTTTTAATGATAACATCCATGTAGGAAAAACGCAAGAAACCAAAATACGAAGGCTGTTGGACATTGATATTGTAGGACAGGTGCCATAGTTTACAAGCTTCTCCATCTAGAATTTGCCTACTAAAGGAACACATTTTTTCCCTTCCAACAGCGTCCCATGGTTTTATTGGAAGTTCATATCAGAATTCATTGTTTGTATATGCAAAAGCCAACACTAGGAAATCTCTGTTCCATCAACTCTTCCAAACGAGAAAGTACTTTTTCGAGTGTGTGTGTGTTGGTTTCCAACACACCACAGTCAGATTCTGATACTACCTTTTTCCTTATTTTTGTGCATACTTGCACATTATTCATTAAACTCCAAAATACAGTAAGAGTTGTACAAGATAAAGAAAGCTCCATTGAAGCAAGGATATCAATTTTTTTCTTTGGGGTGTTGATGCCTCATATATATATGGTAACAGATAAGTTTTAGTACAACATCCTTGTTTATTTGAAGCATTTTAAATAAGTTCGGATTGAATGCATTACATAACCACTATGTCATGGAACTCCTACTTAATATCCACTGGCTATTGTAAACAAAGTACAAAGTATCAAATTTGTTTTCAGAAAAATAACAACAAGGAACAAGGAAGTGAACATAGCTGCACTGACCTTGTTAAGGTAATTTAATTGTGTGATGACACAGATGACTGCAACTGCAACAAAGAACCATGTTTGAGGACATGCTATCTGACTCATCCCTTCTAGTGTAAGCTTTATTGCAATTCCAATGGCTTTTATGCTTACCACCTGTATATCATACAATGAAAGTGATGCAAGTTCAAAAGAACAAGAAGGCCAGCAGCAAACCAAGCCATCAAACTAAACCAAGAATTGATTAATATGTTTGCTTTTGAGTGTCCAATGAATTATATGGGCCATGGGCATAATATTTTTGGGTATACTATAGTACTGGGCCAATTCTATAAGTCCAAATATTAGGTATAGAAGTCCTATAAGTATTAAGTAGTTAATTTCTATTTTAATGTTCTAGAATATTTTCTATTTTGAAGAAAGACTTTAAGTTGTAAGGAATTCTCCCTACTATACATAAGGGTTTCCTATGTTTCTTATTCCATGAAGTTATAACTAAAGAGTAGGAGATCATATCCACAGCCAATGATTTTGACAAAATTATAGATCTTTGCTGGGATTTCTGTGAGATGCAGTTTGCTCTTGTGAGAAGCAATGGCAGGTAGCTTGGTGGGATGCCAAGTTGGACTGGTGAGGTGCTAGTCAAGTTTTAGGTGAGAAGCCAAGTCGATATCCTTCTTCCATATTTTTTAAGGTCAATTCTGATTTCTCCATTCTTGCGCATACAAGTTCAGATTCTGTTTTCCTCATTCTTGTGTATATCAATTTACCATTCTGTTCTGATATTCTAAGTATTATCACGTCCACAAACTACTGTTAGTTTCTTCTCAGTTTCAGATCAGATTGATGTGATAATAGATGCTACTTCATTCCATCGATTCCATATTTTGTTGGCAGTACACTGCCTATTCATTAGTTCTGTTGCAGCACTACTACTTATTCTAACTTCTATTTTCTGCTAGTTACTATTTTCTAGTCTCAATTATTAATTTGTTCTTCTTGGTTACTAAAACTGTCCTATGTTCTTATTTGATCCTACTTGCTATTTGGGGTTATACTTGGATTTCTGTTAACCACCAAATCTGAGTTTCTAGTTACTACAGATTTTTAAATCTGTTTTTGGAAAGTTTCTATTTTCTATTCAATGCTACAACTCCAGATCCAACCATTGGGTTGGAACCATATTTCGAGGGTTTATTCTCCTATGCCATAGTGTCCTTCGACCTGGATTACAACCACATCAGATGGCTCAGTCTGCGTTATTTCAAATCTCCTCACTCCAGTCCTAAGGATTTGTCCTGTGATCCTTACCAGTGGTTTGCATCTGAACCTACTTTTAGTTTAACCGGATTGTATTAGAAAGGTCTACAGCTTAGAGCTGCTCTAAGAGACTACTAAATGTAATATGAGAAAGTCTAAATGAAGGCTTTAGTAACAGAGATACCGTAGCAACATAATGAAAGATGAAAGATGAAAGATGAATTACCGTCAATGAACCCATTAGAGAACATATTCCCAAGTAGATCAATATGTTCGTTTGCCCATAACGAGGTTCAAAGTGCAGCACCAGAACTAATACAGTTGTAACTGTAGCTACTGAATAAAATAGGAAAGCTGCAGAAAAAGCACATGAGAAAAGAACGATTAACCACGTCCAAAAACAACTTAGTGATAGAATTTGATTAAAAGGGGCAGACAAGGGCTTTAACCAATATTACCAGGTTGAGTCGCCAGAGTCCAGATTTCTTGCACAGAATTTAGAGTACGTTCCTGGGGTGCATGGATTACAATCACCACTGAACCAACGATACATGATACACATCCCAAAACACCTAGTTTCTGCAGTCGCTCCTTCAGCATGAAGTGTGCCAAAACCGCACTACTCAGATCCACCAAAGAGTGTTAGCTCTAAAGGAGATTGAAACTCTTAATTAACAGCTAATGTAAACATCAGATAAATCTAATTAGCCATCCCTCCTTACCTGATAATTATGCTCAATGCACCTAATGGGGTCACTAGAACAGCTGGAGCAAAAACATAAGCCACGGAGTTTGCGGCCTCCCCAATAATCACTGCTTGTCAAGAAACTTCAGGCCCAAGATATTTATTAAGGAAAAATCAACATATGGATGAATAACTTGCTATCAGGTTCATGTGTGCTTACTTGTCACCATGCCTGCCCACCAGAGTGGCTCTAACAAGTAAGTATATCCTCCAATTCCTACATATTGAAACAATTAAGAATATCAATGGCCAGTAAACTACACTTCGGTTGGTGAAACCTCTGCACACAGCTCATTTATTAATAGAAAATGTGGATCAAGTTTACTCAAAATGGAAGCTAACAGACCCTTGAAATACGGTGATAAGAAATAAGAAAAAGGTTTACAAATGATAGACAAAGAGAGAGGAACCCAAAACATTGAGGTTTAAACCACAACCCATTTCACCAAAAATGGACCTAAACAACCCATTTTACAATTTATATGATTTGCATAGTAAAGATAGCATTTCAAAAAAAAAAAAAAAGACACAATTTTAATCACTGTGCCAACAACGAATATTCGAAGCCTCAATATCCGAAAGCATTACTGTAGCATTAATGCTACCCAACTGCCATTAGGTAGCATTATTCTTTCAACCTGAGAACTGTAAAAAAAATTTCCAAGTTTTTAATCACTCAGAGATACAGTTCAGACCAAATATCTATAATCTATTTCGACTTGGAAGTCTGGAACTTCAAATTTACGTTGGAGAGAAAGAAAATAGGCTCTCACCATTTGATATTTCTGATCGGAAGAACTGATTCAATTAGTCAAATAGAACGAATCACCAAAATTAATTCATCATGAACATTGAATCCGAATAACAAATCAAATAAGGACCAAATATTTATGCAGATCCCAAAGGAAGGGCAAAAAGAACAATATACAAAAAATTCAATTTTCCTTTTGATTTTTGTTTTGTTTTTGTTTTTTTTTTTTTTTGGCGAGTTCTTTCTTTACCTGCGCGAGTACCAGAAGCACCAGCACGCTTGAGGCCTTTCTTCTTCAATATGAAGCTCGCCCCAATAAAAGAACTCGAGAGGACCCCGAGAATGAGTCCTCTCGTATTGTTCGAAATCGCCATCTCTGCTCCCTCTGCGTGCTTCGACACGAATTGCTTTCTCCTCGCCGTCTCAGAAATTGAATTGTCCATCAAAATACAAAAGGAGCATTTTGATTTCGCGCCAGAAAAATTCGAATTCCAGCGCTAGCACGAAGCCTCTGCAACGCGACAATCTTCTCTTTTCTAGAGAGAGAGAGAGAGGGATCTCAGGCCGTGTCCACCAAAAACTACGACCCAGAGAGAGAGAGAGAGAGAGAGAGACTGTGTGTGTTGTCCACGAAAACCAACTACGACTTCACCTTGTCGTGAAGTTCTTTAATTGGAGTAATACGGTAATAGGCTAATCAATACACTAGAGACTCGATACAATGCAATATGATATACAGAATTCCAGAGTTTCGCGTCTTCGGCGACGTTGAGAAAGACCGTAGGACCCACAAAAGAGTTACCATGCCCGGAACATGGCTCTAAAGGCTGTAAGGACCATAAAAGAGTTCACATGCCCGGAGTATGATTCAATAACTCGGATTGGTGGGGATCAATCTTCAATCCTGATCGTGGTTTGTGAACTCAGTATGGGGAATGGAATCGGTCAATGGATCAAGTCCTTGTACAAGAACCATTCTCATACGGGCTGATCCACATAGATAGAATCCACCACATAGTTGGTTGTTGGGTGGCTTCCATCTATGTGGATCATTCCACATGGAAATGGTTCTTGTATAAGAACTTGAACCACACTCACCAAATCACCCCTTGATCAGACATAAATACCCTTGATTTTATGTTTAAAATCATTTTTTTAATCATTTTGTCCCTTCTCCGTATTGATCCACTGATATGGTATCGGGCAAGATTTAAAATCGGTCATAGCAAATAACAATTCGATCGAGGCGGACAATTAATCTGGATTAGTATCTCCCAAGTCTTTTAACCTTGGCCCGAAGACCAGAGATGGATTTCAAAGCGTTCTAAAATCTAGGTCCAGAGCTCTTGGTGGGGGTATAAGTTTAGCCATGATGGCCCGAACACACCCTGAGCCAAACCCTGTCTAACCCGGTTATGAGGGTCAACTCAGCCTAGCCCGACCCAACTATGACCAGGGTTGGGCTAGGCCTGGGTAAAGACTTAGGCCTAGCCCAACGTGGCCCAACCCGACCCAATTTTAACCTTGATCTATTATTGTGTTTAGTAGTAGTGTTCCTCTTCCCCTAGGCCCACATCATGTGTTATACAAGCGTTACACAAGTTGTTTATATGACTTCAACCCACATCCTGTGTTACATAAGTTAGGGGTGTCAATTCCAAGCATGCACCGGTAGGCCCAACTGAGCTCGACATGTTTATGGTATGACCTGGACCAACTCGATTAATAAACGTGTCAGGCCTAAGCTTGGCCGGTTTATAAATAGGTAGTACACGGTGCAAGGGGTAAGCCCGATAGGCCTCCCGATTGAATTGGCCCATTCACAAGCCCACTCGGACCGTCACATTTAGCCGGACCATTTATATAGGTATATTGACTTTTTTTTTTTATCGAATAGGATATATATTGTTATTTTTATCAATTATTGACTGTAATTAAGTGCAATATCTCTTCAAAATTGTTGATAATTTAATAAAGGAAAAATTACATCCCCCTCCGATATAGTTTGCCAAAATTATGCATGGGTGTCCAAGGGTTTGAGCAAATTATGCCCCCTCCCTAAAGCTGACGCTGTGAGTATTTTATTAATTTCAAACATGAAAATACTTAAATACCCTTTTATTAATCTAAGTCTTTTTATAAGAGGACCATTATACCCTTTAGGGGAAATACCCATTAAGATGGGATTTCCCTCAAAACAGAGAGCCGTTGGAGAAGGTGAGCACCGAGCGCATCTGCAAATCAACATCAACAACCATTCCAGGTGAAGGTTCTCTGTCTCTGATCGATGGTGAAAGTTCCCTGTCTCTGATCGATTCACATAGACGAACTCAGGTAAGCAAACATTAAACCGAAATTGTAGAAGGTGAACACCAAAAACCCTTGCATATCGGCCTCAACAACCATTCCAGGTGAAGAAGCTCTGTCTCCGATTGATTCACGCCGACGAACCAAGGTAAGCGAACATTAAACCGAAATTGCTCATGTGTATGCCCTTTCTTTGTGTATGTATGCTCTTTCTGTGTTATGAAATATTGTGTGTTGGGGATGAACTTAGGGTTTGGGTGATGAGCACATTTATGTGTGAAATCTAGTGTAGTAAAACATGCATTTTACATATTTAGAATGGAGCTACCTTGGGTTTTACTCTCTTTTTATAGGTTTTATATTTTCAAGGCCTTAAGAACTATCGGGTGTTATATCTCCAATTTTATACATAAAGAGGTCCTATTTATTTTAATGGTTGTGAAGAGGACGAAATTCTAAGCAAGATGGAAGTTTTCAATTGCAAGTACACATTTGTTTGGTCAACTGTACAAGTGATTATTCTTTTCAGGTCAGAAAAAGAATAATGGATCAGAACTGAACCGAGATGCAAAATCAGCCCATCTGTAGTTATCCCAAGGGTATAAGAAATATTTCAAATGCCAACAAGGATCGATGGATCACATCCTTAAGTGATTGAAGATTCATTTTTTGTAACAACAACTACCTAACATAGTTGGTGAATTGTGGTGTGCAAAATCCCCTCCTTATTAGGAGGTCTCAAGTTTGAACCTTTTAGCTGCCATTTTGTTGAGGTTTTTTTTAGAAGATTTTCTCTCCTACTCATCACTTAAAGGAGGTCGGCCAAGATAGTTGTACACAAGATTTTCTCTCTTCTCTCTCCTCCACTTCATCAACAAGATAAAAAAAAATTTTGTAGAAGCTAAAATCGTTAGTTTCCCTCCCCCATTCTCTATATAATAAAATTAACACAAGGGGAGGAGGCACTTCATTTTTCTTCTAGGGTTTTTTCTTAGTTGCTCTATCTCTTTCTCTAATTTTCTATTTCTCTAGCTCTAGTTCAAGGCTTATGCTTTAAACACTTTTGTAAGTTCTTTTTATTCAATTAATGCAAGCACTTTTGTTTTTGATCCAGTCTTTCCTTTTTATTGTTTAAACAATTGAAATTGTAATTTTCAAGTTCTAGTTCTAGGCTTAGTTCTAGGTGACAAGAACAAGCTATGAAGCATGTCTTTCAAGTTCAATTTTTTTTTTTCAGATTTTTTTTCTCTAGTACTAGAAATTTTAGATTTGGTTTATTCCAGATCTGGTTTTTAGTACTGGTAGTATCTCAAATCGATCAAGTTTTTAGTTCAAGGGATGATGTTCAAGTAAGTAGGCTCCTTTAGTAGTCTTCTCTCCTCCCTCTCATTCCCTCTTCTGACTACCCTTTCTTTTTTAATTTAGGATTTTAATTTCAGTCATTACATTATTACTATCCCTTTCCCCCAAGGTTCATGGCTAGTGTATGTGTTGACTTTGCTCCTCCTAGCCATAGAAATATCATTTTATTATTTTTATTTTAATTGTCTCCCTTTCCCTAAAGCCAAGTAGAGTAACCCTTGTAAGAGTGACTCTCTGGTCAAGTAGGAAAGCTCATATTATGATGCATCCCTCGGGCTAAGTAGAGAAACCTACTTGTGAGTCTCTCTCTAGCTTTATCCATTTTTTTTTACTTTATTTTTATTTCATCATTTTTTTCCTTCATTGTTTTTTAATTGCATGGGGTGTTTATTTTCATCTATTTATTTATTTAATTTTAATTGCGTGGCTTGCGTGTTTAAATTCTTAGATGACGAATGGTTACGACGTTATTTTAGATACATATGTTTAGGACGGTAATTAGAATTAGATCATAATCATTAATCGGTTCACTTTCATATTATTAAAAGAAGCAAAAAAATAAAGTGGTTGCTCTCCCTGTGTTCTACCCGTAGCTAAACTGATCCGTACGCTTGCGGTTACATTTTAAAATCTTAAACAAGTTTTTAGCACCGTTGTCAGGGAGACAATTCCATGTTATTTTTCGCTTTCTTTTGGTAAATTGGAGTGCTTTGTTTGCTTTGTTTTGTTTTTCATTTTTTTTATTGAATTCCTGAGAAGAACAACTTGCAATAATAGTTGTATCAGTGGAGGTCGCAATTGTAATACCCTACTTCTTAAACCCGGTTTGATTACACGGTTGACTTGGTTTAACTATGCAGGACCCGAACCGGAGAGAGTTAGAGCGGGCTCCTTATGGACTATGATGGCAAGGGTGACCTTAAACACCGGCTGGCCCGACAAGTCCGAGCCAGTGCCAGAAGAGACGGGAGTACCCAAGCCGTGTACATGCACCTATCATAAGGCCATGTACGGATAAAGCAGGTATGTAGCTGTATATTAGGGTTCATACGTATATTACACCGTATAAGGGTGGGGTTCGCGCCGAGGCCCGAACTCTGTCAAAATCTCAAGTTTTGACCCTCAGGTGGGCAGACAGGTGGGCGGACAGGTGGACGCACCCACCCACCTGAGTGACCCATCCATGTGTATTAGTAGTTAATTAAGAAGTATATATATAGCATTTTTTATTTTCTTTTCTTTTTCATTTATGACACTCGTACGTTGGTGAGGATAGTAAAGAGGAGAGAGAAAGGAAAGGAAAGAAGAAGAGAAGAGAAGGAAGAGGAAGAAGTGATGGATTTCAATAGCGCTGAGGCTTGATCTCCCCATTACGGTGCCGGAAGAGTGATCTTCAACACTAGATCTACATTTGGAGGTAAGCAAAGTTGGATTCTTTAAACATTCACCATACCCAAGTAAAACCCTTGATTCGAGTAGGGTTTCTTGAGATCTGGTAAATCCCCTTTGAGATGATGAATCTAAGGTTTAATAGATGATTTATGTGTTGATCTTGAAGGATTTGAAGAAGTATTGACAAGGTTGGAGAAGCATTGTAGATTTGAAGTGATTTTGGGGGTTTGAAGGTGTTATTGAGCAAAGAAGGTAAGATGGCTTCCCATTCCTTAAATCTAACCTAGATCTAGGTTAGAACCATCCTATAAGACCTTGAATGTGTGAAGAATGGGTTTGGCAAAGCCCCATTTGAATCCCCGAAGAATGGAGGAAGTTGGAAAGAAACAGCAAGTTTCCCGCCAAGACCGGTGGGCAAGACCGGTGGGCCATCTGGCCCGCCTGTGGGCACCCGCCTGAGAGGGCAGGGCCCTCGGGCACAACCGGCGGGCTAGACTGACGGGCCAACTGGCAGGCCAACCTACCCGCCGGTCTTAGTAGACCCCCTGGCCCAATCGGTGGGCCAGACCGATGGGCCAACTGGCGGGCTGACCTACCCGTCGGTCCAGACCGGTGGGCCAATCGGTGGGCCAGACAGGTGGGCTGTCTAACCCACCTGAGAGGCTCCGAATGTGAATTTTCCGTCCGATTGGGCCCGAATCGGACGTGTGACCTTCTTTTAGGATTCTAAACATGATCGTGTCATTAGATCGTGTTAATTTTGATTCCAAAATGATGAAGTACTAACTCCGCTCACTCATGTTAGGTTCACCAAATCCTACGCTTCTTGCACTGGATCTCACCCGTACCGAGCGAGAATCCTTGTACACTATAAGTAAGTGGGGAGAGGACGTTTGACCTTGTTTCAAGGCATTGTTTGGCATTCATTTAATTGTATCTAGTCTAGTCATGCCATTATGAAAATGCTATGTAGATTAGTCATCCTCACCTTGTTATGCATGTGTGCTATGTTACTTTCTAAATGCCAAGCGATGAGATGCTTATGTGATGAATGTTGACATCATTGTGCATAATGCATTAATAGACTAGATGCCGTAGTCGACTTGGAAACGAGTGCATTGGTGGCTTGTGGTATGGGACACAGTGGCACTATACAATCGTACGATTGTCATATAGGAGCATACGGTTTAGGATTTTCATCATCCCGTGCTACGACCCTTCCCAATAGGGGTTAAGGTGTTGGGTTGCCATTTGGGGGGAAGCAGTGGTGGCGTTTGTCAGGTCACTGTGGCGGTTAGACATAACGCCCGACGGGTCATTAGGACAATCGAAAACCTCGATGGTATATTCAAGAGGGCCAATCGTACTGATTTTAAATTGCTGGAGTCAACACCTTTAATTTTAGTCATTTACTTTTCTGTTGAGAACCGATGGTCGGCATGTTTTTATTTTTCTGAGTACTCACGGTGGGCCTTCTCCGACAGCCCTATGGGCGTATCGCGGGATGGAGTTCGTGGCTCGTACCTGGAGTATACGTGCACTGTGGTTGTAGTAGCACTAAACCAAAATGTATTGCATAGCATGTAGTGCATATGATTGTGTTTTACTGTGTGGACTGTTGTGTGATCCATTTTACCACTTACTGAGCTAGTGAGCTCATCCCACATGTGCACCCCTTTTTAGACGATTTTGCAGGTCATACATTTGAAGAGCACGGGGTGGGTCCCACAGTCGAGTTCCTCGAAGAGGACTGGTGGGCCTCTGAGGAGTTAGAGCACGGCACTGATTGTTCGTGCAGGAGCTGTGCTGCGGGACCGTAGTTCTGATACCGAGCTGAGCTCCACTTTTGAGGCTGAGCTGAGCTCTACCATGTGATGGCGAGCTGGGCTCAACCCTTGATGCCGAGCTGAGCTCTACCTCTGAACCGAGCCGAGCTGTATACTCTGATTTTTTATGATTTCCTTTATGTACTTGATATGTGAATTATACTTTTATTGTGTAAATATCATGCCTTCGGGCCCACATGTATATAACTATTGTATCATAATTCGGGTATCAAGTATTATGGGAATATTCACAGGTAAACCAAGTCTTCCGCTGATCTGATAATCTTTTATTAGTTGTGTGTATGCTATGGTGGAATACAGTATCAGATGATCTTGGCAGGTTTGGGTTAACCGGTGTTAACCCGGTCACTGGTCCGGTTCTGTGCGAATGGGGTGTGACATCTTAGGTGCCTAATTAATCAATTTACATTGAGTTAAATTTTTTTTTTAATAATCATTTACTAATCTTACTTCTTAGGCCTCAGTTGGATTCCTATACCAGAATCCATATTATTCCACTGACCTCAGGTTAGTAGTCCTTCCCAACTGACTAAGCTAGATTTCCAGTCTAGCTTCCACGGTTTGGGTTAGTCATCTATTCAACCCATATAGTCGTTAGGCCCATTCTGGGCCTACTGGACTAGACCCACTGGTAGACTTATATTTACCCTACTGGACATGTGTGTATTGCCCTTAGCTCAAGAAAGTACTTGGATAAAGTCTCCAAGCATAGGTAGGGGCATTATTGCCATTTCACAACCCCACCTCATGGCATTTTCTTTTCTTATTTGGGTCTTGAATCATGCCCTTATAGTGTATAATCATTTTCAGGCAGGTCATGTGACACCCTACTTTTAAATCCGGTCTAATTACACGGTTGACCCGGTTTAACCATGCAGGATCCGAACTAGAGAGGGTTAAGGCGGGTTCCTTATGAACCATGATGGCAAGGGTGACTTTGAACACAGGTTGGCCAGACAAGTCCGAGTCAGTGCCAGAGGAGACGGGTGTACCCAAGCCGTGCACAAGCACGTATCATAAGGTCATGTACGGATAATACTAGTATGTAGCTGTATCCTAAAGCGCATACGTATGATATACCTTGTGCCGAGAGTGAGATACATGCCGAGAGTCGAATTCCATCAAAATCCCACTTGTTGGCCAACTTTCGGCCCTCAGGTGGGCAGTCACAGGTGGGCGCATCCGCCCACCTGAGTGACCCACCCATGTGGTTACTAGTTGTTTTAAAAAAAAAGTATAAATAGCATTATTGTGTTTTTATTTTCTCATTTATTACATTAAGGGTTTGGTGAGAAGAGTAAAGAGGAGAGAGAAAAGAATGGAGAAAAGAGAACGGAGAAGAAGAAAGGGGAAGGAAGAGGAGGAAGGAAAGGATTTAAGCGGCGCCAAGGTTTGATCTTCCTATTCCGACGCCGGAAGAGTGATTCCCAACACGAGATCTACGATTGGAGGTGAGCTAAGGCTATATTTCTTAAACTTTCACAAAACCCAAGTAAAACCCTTGAGTTGGGTAGAGTTCTTTGAGGTCTTGTAAATCCCCCTTGAGATGATGAATCTAAGGTTTAATAGATGGTTTATGTGTTCATTTTGAAGGATTTGAAAAAGTGTTTACAAGGTTGGAGAAGCATTGGTGATTTCTTGGGCTAATAAGTGATTTTAGGGTTTTGAAAGAAGTTCTTGAGCAAAGAAGGTAGGATGGCTTCTCAATCCTTAAATCTAACTTAGATCTAGGTTAGAATCATCTTATAAGACCTTGAATGTGTGGAAAATGGGATTGGAAAAGTCCCATTTGGTTCCCCAAATGTTGGAAAAAGATATTTTTTCGCCCTCACAGGTGGACTGAGACCGGTGGGCCGAACGGCCCACTTGAGGGAACCCTCCTGAGAGGGCAGGCCCTCGGCCCCCACTGGTGGGCTGACCGGTGGGCCGATCGACTGGCCGACCTACCCACCGGTCATGACCACCCCTTGGTCTCCACCGACGGGCCGAGACTAGTGGGACGACCGACTGGCTGATCGATGGGCCAACCCACCCACCTGAGAAGACCGGTGGGCCGTGACAAGTGGGCTGCCTGACCCACCCGAGAGGCCCCTAATGTGATTTTTGTGTCTGAATGGACCCGAAACGGACGTCCAACCATCTTTTATGATTCTAAACATGATTTAATCATAAAATCTTGTTAGTTTTGACCCCAAGGTGGTGAAATGCTAACCCCCTTCACTTATGATAGGTTCACAAAAATTTACGTATCTCGCGCCGGATCTCACCAGTACAGGGCGTGAGTCTTTATACACAACAAGTAAGTGGGGAGAGGACGTTTGACTTTATTTTAAAGCTTGTTTGGCATCATTCAATTGTATCTAGACTAACCATGTCATCATGCAAATTATGTGTAGCCTAGTCATCCTCATATGATTATGACATGTGTGTTGTGTTTTACTTTCTCAATGCTAAATGATTGATGTGCTTATGTGATGAATGATGGGATCACTGTGTATAATGCATTATTAGACTAGATGCCGTAGTCGGCTTGGAAACTAGTGCATTGGTGGCCCGTGTAATGGGACACGGTGGCACTATGCAATCGTACTATGTCATATAGGAGCATGCGGTTTAGAATTATCATCTTCCCGTGCTACGACTCTTCTCAACAGGGGTTGAGGTGTTGGGTCATCACTTGGGGAAAAGCAGTGGTCGCGGGTGTCGGGTCACTGTGGCGGTTAGACATACGCCCGGCTGGTCATTAGGACAGTCGGCAACCTTAGTGGTATATTCAAGAAGGTCAATCGTACTGCTTTTAAATTGCTGGAGTCAGCACCTTTACTTTCTGTCATTTACTTTTATATTGAGAGCTGGTAGTCGGCATGCTTTACTTTTCTGAGTACTCACGGTGGGCCTTCTCCGACAGTCCTATGGGCATATCGCGGGATGGAGTTCGCGGCTCGTACCAGGAGTATACGCGCACTGTGGTTGTAGTAGCACTAAACCAAAGGCTTAGTAATGTTTAGGTGGATCAGGTTTAAAATGAATTGCATAGCATGTAGTGCATATGGATGTGATTGTTGAGTGGATTGTTGTGTGGTCCTTCTTTTCACTTACTGAGCTAGTGAGCTCATCCCACGTGCGCACCTCTTTTAAATGATTTTACAGGTCACCAGCCTGAAGATCAAGGGTTGGGCCCCACAGTTGAGTTTCCCGATGAGGACTGGTGGGTCCCCGAGGAGTATGAGCACGGCACGGATTGCACGTGCGAGGGCTGTGCTGTGGGACCACAGTATTGACACTGCACAGGGTTTTACTTTTTCATTCTTTTGGTGACCCCCTTTTTTTGTGTACTTAATACGTGAATTGTTATTCTTTTTGTGTAAATATCATTCATGCGGGTCCACATGTATTTATCTTTATACTACAATTTGGGTATCAAGTATATTGCGGGTATTTATAGGTAAATTAAGTCTTCCGCTGAACTTTTGAACGTTTATCTTAGATGTGTGTATGTTGTGATTGGGTACTGTATCAGATGATCCTGGCAGGTTTGGGTTAATCGGAGTTAACCCGGTCACCGGTCTGGTTCTGTGTGAATGGGGTGTGACAGGTTAGGTCACACATGCACAGTTTACAGGCTACTCAGCCTGAAAATGACTATAACAACCCTATCTACTAACCCAATTTACAATCTCAGAAAAGTCCCCCGAGTTACCCCTACCCATAGGGTTTATTGGGTAAATAAGTAAGGACATAACCCATATAGGGCAGGGTACAATTCAGTTAAAACGGGGCTATTCTGACTCAAAACACCGAACCGGTGGGATGGTTGAGCAACAACCGACTTAGCCGATCGAGACCCGCCGGTTCCCCTTTTTACTCCAAAATTTGATTTTTCCACTGCTACTGCTGAACACTGCAACTCAAAAATTCGGTTTTAATTCTAAGTCTAAATAGTCTGCCTATATACAGTGGGCCCGTAGATGTGTGCAGGCCAGCCATTAACCCATTTGTGGTCCAAATTAACTAGCCTAGGTAACTCTATATTTCAGTTTCAGAAATTTAGTATTTAGATGGGAATTTAGGGGTTTTAACAGAATTAAACCAATTTCCCCTCTTAAACACCAATTAAGGACTGTAGTGGTCAGGTTACAGTCACTAGAGTCCCATGCAATCTTCAATTGAACTCCATGCTTAAATTTTTGGAAGAATTTCCAAATCAACACATTAAAAATCCAATTTTAACCCAATTTAAATTCTGGTTTTGTCCTACTATAGAATTTAAGTACAATAAGTCTAATTCCTTCTTTAATTTGCATGAATTGACCCCAATTGCCGGAAGCCCTCTATTCTAGGGTTTACAAGGATGGTTTCAAGCCAATTGGGTCTCAGAACCTTGTTAAATTTTGGGGATTCTTTCTACTGAGAAGCTGATTAGAGTACAGGAATCTGATTACAGTCTTTATTGAACTGAAATTCCTAATCCTAATTACCGATTCTGTGGAAATTACTCATATTCCCTTACTATACTTGGCAGTAGAACTCAGCTGGGTGGAACACCGTACAGGAATAGCCTCAGATGTAGTAGCTCCCATGTTCTTCGGCTTCCTTCCTTCTTCTCCTACTTTCTTCTTCTTCTTCTCCTTCCTCTTCTTTCTTTTCCTTTTTGTTCTCTTCTGTTTCATACGTTTTCAGCAGCAAAAGGAAAGGCTAATAGTGACCGACTTTCCCCCTACTTAATAGCCCAAATCAGACCTTAGGGTCTGTTTGGCTCCTAACCTAAACTAAAAACCTATTTTTTTAATACTTTAAAATTAAATAACTAAATAGAGGGTTCAGGGTAATGGGTTTGACATGGAATTTATTGCATTACAATCATCTAACATGTCCCTACACGTGGTAGAAAATTGGTGGAATGACCCTCAAGGTGGTGGGACCCATAGCTGAAAAAATGATTTTTAGGTATTTTGCTACCTGAGCCGGCAGGCCGATTGGCAACAGGGTATCCCATCGGTTGCCGTATTTTTGGCCCTCAGTAGTCCAATCCTCTGTACTATGTAACCCATCAGATATGGGACTATGTTGACAACTTTATGGCTATTTTACCCCTTTTACTTGACTACTTAAACTACCAATTTCTCCCCCTACTGCTGTACCTGTGGGGCTCGCAGTAGGACATTCGATTATCCCTATATCAGCTACACCCTGGCACTAAGGTTTAGTTGTTTGAAAATTTAGGGTGTTACAATCGTGTCTTGAGAGCATTCAGGGTCATATTGAGATTAACGGCCTTAGTGACTCTTTATTTAAACTAGAGTTGGAAACCAAAATGGAATATGATAAAGCAATTGCTTTTCAAGAAAAAAATTGAATTGAAAAGTCCAAGAATAGATGGTTGAAGAGTGGTGATCATTGGTTAATTTTTTTTTTTTTCATCTTCCTACTTAGATTTGGGGAGGAAGAAATGTTATTCGTGAGCTTCAAACTGAGGATGGTGTTGTTCACGTGGATCCAATGCTTATTGGTAAGCAAATGGCTAACCATTTTGGAGTTTTCCACAAGAGAGGGGTTTTAGTGTAGGTTGAGGAGTTTTTTTTTTTGCTCAAAGAT
>NW_024868269.1:140802-144853 GCF_013358625.1 Macadamia integrifolia
ACATGATTAAAAAAAAAAAAAAAAAGGAAATGGGGGAAACTAACATCATCTTATAGCCAAATATATGAAAAACAAGAGCAAAAACAATCATCATACCATTCCGATAGGAAGACTATTCATCCCACCTTTGGCATTGCCATCAATAGGGAAAAAACAGCCACCACCTATCGGAATCTAAATTTTGGATTCTTAGCTAGAAATTTAGCCACTATCCATAGTGATTTCTCTTAAATATGATCTGGAAAACCACTGTCCATATTAGAGCTTCCATATTTAGCTGCCTTCTTAGCTAGAAAGTTAGCCACTGGGTTCGCTTCTCTATAACAATGGGTCAATTTCCAAGGGATGGACATTAGGAAAGGCTGCGGGACCATCCAGTTTTGAATTGCAAACCATGGAATAGAATTTGATTGAATGGCAATGACTACTGTAGAGGAATCCGACTCAATCCAAAGTGCAGGGACATTTAATTCCTTAGCTAGCATAATCCCTTCCAAAAGAGCAGCGAACTCTACTTCAAATATAGTGACTCCCAAAAACATGCCAAATGCCCTCACCACTTGACCCACATTGTTGCTTGGAACACCCCTTGCACCTGCACACCATGGATTACCAATAGAACTGCCATTGACATTAAGCTTGATCCAGACACCCTGAGGCTTACAACAACATACTTCCAAAGGAGGTTTGTGATCTTGAGCTTCAATAGTCAAGTTTAGCTTTCTGTAACAGGCAACATCCCCTAGAGTCTTCACCGCTCCCTTTGTATTCACTTGAAAATCTTGCACCTCTTTTTTTATCATTTCATAAATGTGAACCTAGCTTCTACTCATTGCATCATACCTTCTTTTATTTCTTTCCCACCAAATTGTCACAGCAATTATCACATATCCTACCATCCAAGCTTCCTTAAGATTTATCATTCTTAATTTTCTTTTCCACCATATGAGTAACTCTTCAATAGATGCCTGATCAATCCATCTTATATTGAAGCACTCAATGGAGGTTACTCATATTTTTCTTGAAAAAGAACATTGAAGGACTAGGTGCCTAACTGTCTCCTCTGCTTCACTACATAGGTTGCACATAGAGGCCAAGGCGACTCCTTTCTTCCTTATCTTGTCATCCATGGGGATTTTCCCATGAGCAAGACGCCATCCAAATATTGAATGTCGAGGCTGCACCTTTTTACACCAAATAATCGAATTCCATGGAACTTTTGGGGAATGTTGTCTGATAGTCTCCCAAGGTGATGATGTAGAGAAAAGTGCCAATGGCGCTAGGCTCCAAACACATTCATCTTGAACTGGGATCTCAGGTATTCAAATATTGCTAGCAGCCTGACAAACCTCCCCCAATAGAGATGAAGAGCAAGCTGGGAAGCTCCACTTATTATTTATTATAAAATCACCGACTGAAGCATCTGCATTTCTGAATATCTCCTCCCCTATATCTACATGTTCTCAATGGTCTTCGAGCCCCACCATCTGTCCTTCCAAAACCTGATCATCCTCCCATTACCGATGATCCATCTCACCTTAGAGTGGACAAAAGACCACAATCTTTTAACACTTGGCCAAATAGAAGATGGATAATATCCTCTTTTCAGCTCACCTACTTTTTTTACAAATCTTGACTTTAGGAAAAGGCTGGAGATAGAGGGCTCATGTTTAATATTCCATACCATTTTACTGAGTATAGCCTTGTTCATGTCGCCTAACCTTCTAATACCTAGCCGCCCTTAATCTTTTGGTTTGGAAAGTAAGTCCCATTTAACAGTTAATGCCTTAGTAGAGTCCACTTCTCCCATCCAAACAAAGTTTCTTATCCACTTCTTTATGGCAGAAAGAAGATATGAAGGCCACCAATGAATACAGAAAAACTGTGAAAAGGCATACCCGAAATCACAAATTTCTCTACTCTACTCGCCATAGAGAGAATTTTACCCTTCCATCCTACTAGTCTTGACCCTATCCAACACTGAAAGAAGAGCATTGCTTTTAACTCTACCTTTGAATACCTCCACACCAAGGTATCTTGTAGGGAAATTAGAGATTGGACTGCCAAGATCTCCGAAATGGCATGTATCTTATGCACTGGGATTTTTCCCATAAATATCTTGCTTTTTTCTAAATTAATACACTGCCCTGAGACTTCTTGTTATTTGGATAGAAAATTCTTGAGATTAGAGAGAAAAATTAGTGAATATAAAGATATCATCCGCGAAAAGAATATGACCAGGGGTCAAAGGATTAGATCCCTAAAGGGTTGCCATCTTCTTTTCTGATAAGATGAAGATCATGGGAGTGATAGGGTCTCCCTGCTGAAGCCTTCTTTCCACTCTAAAATAACCAACCGGCCCCCCATTTAGAAGGATGGAAATTCTTATCGACTTCAACATCTGGTGCAGCTATCCTATCCATTTCTCAGAAAATCCAAATTTTCTCAATGCCTAAAAAATAAAATCCCAAGATATCGTGTTGTAAGCCTTTTGAATATCGATTTTCACTCCCATACCACCCGCTCTACTAGTAGAAACCATCATATTAGCTAGCTCAGATGCTGGACTAATATTAGACTGAATAGTTTTTCCTTTTTGAAAGGCTCCCTGCTCATGGGATAGTAGTCTAGGGAGAAGAAGCTCAAGACGAAG
The DNA here is from genome assembly GCF_013358625.1 of Macadamia integrifolia. NCBI lineage: Eukaryota > Viridiplantae > Streptophyta > Magnoliopsida > Proteales > Proteaceae > Macadamia > Macadamia integrifolia. The sequence continues at coordinate 143,456 of NW_024868269.1, forward strand.
GGCCATAATTTTTTATATCAGCTTGTAATAAAAATTGCCCATACACAATGATCGAAACCCATCCAATGTAGTCGCTCCATCACTTTTTGGAATGAGAACCAAAAAGTTGTTATTCATTCCCCTGGGCATAACACTTCTTGAGAAAAAGAATCTTGTTTCATCATAGACATCCCTACCTGTCACATCCCAGCAATGTCTATAAAAAGCCCCTGAGAATCCGTCCGGCCCAGGCGAGCTATCTGGGTCGAGCTGCCACATTGCTTCTTGATTTCCCCATCCCTTGGGAGAGAACCAAGTTTTATATTGCCCATCTCATTGACCACCTTAGGAATGCAGTCTAGCAAGCTGAATGGTCCACCACCTAAGATGCTTTAAGAAACTCTTCATAATGCTCCACAACAAATTGCCCCAGTTGGTTAACATCTGTTATCTCAGAATTGTCTCTTCTTTTCAATCTCTTGATAGTGTTTTTGGCCCTTCGCATCTTAGTGGAAAGGTAGAAAAATCTTGAGTTCCTGTCTCCATGCATCAACCACCTAATCCTTGATTTTTCCTCCTAGAGCTTCTCATGATCATCCACATAACTTTAAGAAAGGTTGTCTTCGCGTCTACTTCCTTAGCAGGTTGAGGAGTTTCTCTTAGGTGGTCTAGAATGATATTGCCCGAAGATAATGTCAAACTTACAACAATCCCTTCTACAGAGGAAATTAGGGTTATGATGTTTGATTAGGACCCTCCAATGCTCTTGGACCTGATGGATTTTCGTAGACTGTTTTTTTTTAGGTTGTTGGGATATTATGGGGCCAAAGGTATGTCTTGCTATTCAATATTTTTTTCAAGAAGGTATTGTTACTAAAAGTGTCAACAACAAGGTGGATAATGGTTGAAAGGTGGGTCAATTTTGACATATATGTAATACCCTGCTTCTTAAACCCGGTCTGATTTCGTGGTTGAACCGGTTTAACCATGCAGGAACCAAGCCGGAGGAAATTAGAGCGGGTTCCTTATGGGCTATGATGGCACGGGTGACCTTAAACACCGGTTGGCCCGACAAGTCCGAGCCAGTGCCAGAAGAGACGGGAGTGCCCAAGCCGTGTACATGCACCTACCATAAGGCCATGTACAGATAAAACAGGTATTATATCCGTATTTTAAGGTATATACGTATGTTACATCGTATGCCAGGGGTGGGGTTCGTGCCGAGGCCCGAACCCGGTCAAAATCCCAAGTTTTGGCCCTCAAGTGCCTAGGACAGGTGGGTACACCCACCAACCTGAGTGACCCATCCATGTGCACTATTCACTTAATTAGAAATAGTATATATAGCTTTATGTTTTTCTTTTCTTTCCATTTATGTCACCCGTACGTTGGTGAGGATAGTAAAGAGGAGAGAGAAAA
>NW_024868270.1:0-13669 GCF_013358625.1 Macadamia integrifolia
TTCTTTTTTTCTCTCCTATTTGGATGTTTTTCCCTTCTTAATAAATTACCCTGTTACAAAAAAAAAAAAGCATTGATATGAGAAAGGAAGGAGAGGTGGGCAGAAACATGGCAAAAAAGGCTGATCAAGAAGCAAATCACCTCTTACCTCTTGCAGATCTACCAAAAAAAAAAAAACTATGATAAACCTTGCATCTTCTTTCTATTTTCTAGGATTTCTCGATATCAACAGATATAAAGAAAATGTATCAATTCACCAATATAGACCTAAAGTAATTTTTTTTTATTTAATTAAAAATCAAGGGTAAATCCATTCAATCTAGACTAATATGGATCCTATTGTATTAATATCATATCGTCCAATACTAACACCATATCAAATACTGATTACTAAATCCATGCTCATACTATGCCTTATCAACAATTTTGCACCCCAACCGTTGGATTGGTGCCTGAGGGGATTTTATGTCAATTTCTGAAAATTAACAAAAAATTTCTTTCAGCAACGATGAAGATATTCTCTTTAGATCAAGGTCATAATTAATGCCTCCGACAATGAAGGTTGTGGGTAAAATGATTCTTCATTCATTGGAGGTGAAGCAAAGCTCGATCCCATATTGAATACATAGGAATACAGGATTGGAAAATCTTTACCAATTTCTCCAACCAAATCGACTCAATGAATTTAACACATCTAGCTATTATTCATATTACCCAAACACCCAAAAAAAAAAAAAATGATGAGCACTGACCTAGGGTAAGAGATTAATGGTGTCAAATGACTCAATTATGATTTGAGGTTCCACAGGTTGTGCAGGGCAATGGCTACTGGCGAGGGAGCCGACGTGCCTCTTGGGATCCGATGAGACTAGATTAGGTCTAGTAAACTTTTATTCTCATTTTGAAGGGTAGAATCATGTGGAACTTGGGTTTTAAGCTTCTTAATGGCTTGTGATCCATTTTTGGGGTGTTTGTTTATAACTAGGTAGCAAGTCAAACCTTGTTTTGGTTCTATTGTTGGTGTCTACGATGAACATGGTATAACCCGACCTAAGAAAGTAAGAGGCATACGGGCTTGTCCTCCATCTCATCTCATGGGAAAAGAGAGATATGATCAAATTAGAGCTGTCAATTAGAATTAGGGTGTAGGACTCACTAAATAAAGAATGACTCTAGATCCATCCAATGGGGAATTGGTCTAACCTCAGCTAAGTAAGGGTCTAAGTTATGGTCCAAGGAAGGTATTAGGCACCTTAGTCCGCCCAATGAGAATTGGTCTTTCTATTACTTGGCTAAATAAATCTAATATATGCTACGTATACTTAGATACAAAGGATAAAAGACTGGGGGGGGGGGAAGAGAGAAATATAAGGTTTAAAAATACATACTCGAGGTTTGGCTGTAAAACTAAAATTAGTATATTGAATATAAATAAAGATAATAAGCAATAATGTACACAAGGCAATGATTCCTTATTGCAAAAAAGTAGTAGTTGAAACCTACTTGCATCCGTGCAAATCATTGTGTATTGTGAATATATTTTATTTGTGTACAGAGAGAGAGAGAGAGAGAGAGAGAGATCATTCAATAAATCTACACCCCAACACAATGGGGAGGCTTCGGCCATACATTTCTACGCCCCAACACAATGCGGAGGCATCGAGCACACACATCTACGCCCCAAAACAATGGGGAGGTGTCGAGCATACTCTTCTATGCCTCAACACAATGGAGAAGCTTCGGCAATACATTTCTACGCCCCAACACAATGGGGAGGCATATGTTACTACATCTCAACGCTATGGGGGGGCATTGGATACCCCAAAGAATGATGTCATAAAATCAAGCCATCAGGAAGATAGTATAAAGAGACTAAAAGGTAAAAGAATGATCCATTCTAATAGTTACTACATAGTCATAAAAGAAAGAGGAAAAGAAGAAGAAAAGACAGAAGGAATCTCCTTCCTAAACCTTCATAAAAAATAAAAAAGAGAGAGAAAGAAGTGAAATTGTTCATTTACATCAAAAGCATCCTAAAAACCTAGTCCTTAGAAGGAGGGGAGAATCGACAGGAGCAGCCTTGACGGGAGGAGCAGGTGGAGCAAGAATATTTTTAGCAAGATGAATGGGAGAAGCAACAGAGGCAGTCTTGATAGAAGGAGCAAGAGGAACATTGACTCCCCTAGAAGGAGAAGCAGCAGAAGTCCCAACATCAGCAACAACTGCACCCTTCTTATGCAGGCCACTTGACTCGTGACCATCGGTCCACTTGAAACTAGAACCTCAACTTCTTTAACTTGGGCCATTTCCCCATAACCCATGACAGTTTTAGAAGAGATACTAGTAGGAGATTTTGATGGCTGACCAATCTTTAAGCGTTTTTCCTTCTCCCACTCCTGCAAGAAGGCACTGAAGTTAAAGTCGAGGTGGACTCTCTCAACCTCCGGAACAAGGTCATCAGCCCAAGAAGATAACAACGGGCACCTTCCTTGGCCGTCTCCCTATTGAAATCTTCAGCCTTTTTGTACTTGACGACAACATCTCAGACTTCCTTCTTGGCCTGAGCAACCATCTTCTCCAAATACTGCTTATGCTTCTGATGATCACTATTCAACAACATTAGTTGCTACTTCAATATGTCTATGTCGTTCGCAGCCTGATGAAGTTCGAGCTCCTTCCTCTTAATTTTTTCCTCTACAGCCAAAGCCTTAGTCGTGGCCTCCAACGAACCCTCCTAAATTCGATCCAGTGTAGTCCGTAATCTGTCAAGCTCAGTACTTTTCAACAAGGCCAAGGCATCAAAGGTTTCCCTATCCCTAACAACCTTGGCCAATCCTTCCTTCTGTCTTGCCACATCAGCCCCTTTCACATCGCACTTCTTTTTATAGTCCTTCCCCAAGCGATGGCACTCCCCCGCTTGGATAAAGTGTTCACCCATCAAAGCTTGCCCCTACAATGAAAGAAAATCCTTGATCACCATAAAATACAAAAGGAAAGGAAAGTGGTACAAAAGAAAGAAGAGGACCTACCCCTGCCAGATGAGTAGCGAGGAGAGCTTCTTCCCTTTCAAGTTCTCCTTAACCTTCGAAAGCCCCCCCCCCCCCCCCCCTCCCCTCCCCTCCCCCTCAATCACCAAACTTTAGGCCAAGACGGGTTATCATACACCGACTGGCCACGAGTAATACCATAATTGGGAACATACAACTCCTTAGTGGAAGTACCAATGGCCTTCCTTGTTGCCAGCTTCTACTTATTAGAACTCTCATAACCCTTGTTACTTTGCTTTTGGGGCGACATGACTACAAGTTCGTCGGTGGAGTTGCCAGGAATAGACATGTCCTTATTTCCAGTAGCCTCGATAGCTGGGGAGGCAGAGGGCTCTGGGGATGTGACCTATCTTTCCTTCTTCAATCCATCACCTTCTCTCTCACGCTTGCACTTCCTCAATTCCACGACGGAAAGAGGGACTTGGTCATTCGAAACTTCGTCGATCTCTCGCTGGGTAGAGAGACCCTCACCCTAATCCCCTCCAAAGGGTCTCTGTTCAACATCGTCACCTTGGTGCTCATCGATAGGACCACTAACTCCTTCCTCCAAACCCTACTCTTCCTCGATCTCATCGTGGATGTCCAACATAAGCTCTCGATCCATAGGAAGGAATAATGTTAATAAAATTGCTTACAAAACACGGTTATGGATTAGACAAAACTAATAGGGAGGCTCATCCAGACTCAAACCAAACCTTGCCAGGTACTGCTAGTTTGAAAGGTTGTGGAGATAACCACACAGATAGGCACCTTCAACAGCTTTAGAGTTTCCTTACCCTCATCATCAAGGATTGACAACTTATTGACCTTCATTATGTTCACCAGTGACTAGACCATTGGAAAATTGAATGGTTCAGAGGACCTTGCAAAGAAGAATTATTCCTTCCATTCCTAGATTGAGGTCGGCAGAAAATCCACAACCAAGTGAAGCTTATTGCAATGCCTGATGTTGAACCACCCTGGAAAGGTCGGGTGATCGGAAAGGGATTCGACACTCATGAATAACTTTATAGTGGGGCCTTCTTAAGCTGTGTTAACCTAACATAAAACCCCCTGCACACTCTTCTAAGAATTAGGGACCAATTGGGCTGGGACAATGTCATAGTACCTGAGGACACAACACAAAAACTTATGGACAGGGAAGTGAAGTCCAGCCATCAGAGGACGCTCGTAGAAGCATGCCTCACCTTCTCTCCCACCATTGACCCTCTCCCCTTTGTCAAGAACTCTAAGGAACACAAAGTCTAGAATGTGGAAGTCCTCCCTATACCTCTCTAACTCTCTGGCTGATACCCTAGACACAACATTTCCCACTGGAAATCTGCAGGTAGAATCGTTCTTGGGATTATAACTTAGTGTGATCTTGTTTTAAGCCCTCTTAGGTATAGGGACCTTCCTTTTCAGAGAATGACGAGTGATGGGCTCTTTACTCCTGGAGGGGGAGCGTACGAAGTCCCAACATCGGGATTCAAACGCTCACGGGAATCCGTCAAAGTAATCTTAGACACCATTACAGAGAATGAAAGAAAGAGATAAACGGAGAAGAAAACAAAACAAAAGCACAACATAGAGAAGAAACATACTGATTTGGGAATAAGAAATGCAATTTACAATGAAGAAAATGGGAGAGGCAGTGAAGATGAACTATCGACAACAATCACCAACCCCACTGGGGCAGCAGAAGACGGCAACAGCAACTCAAAGATGATGTCATCGACTCAGAAGATGATAATAGAGCCAAAAGCAACCTTTCGAAAAAAGACGAGTATTCCACTTATAACCCCAAGAATGCACAAGGTAATTTTATGAAATCTAGATCAATGTATAGGGAATCGTCGATGGTCCAGATGAAAGAAACTCAACAATCCAAGGCACGACTCCCTTCATCATTTGCAAACAGTAGTGTGTCTCTCCCCCCATCTAATCGTTAAGGAAACCAACCCAAATATAGCTAGATGCCATGCCACCCGAGGATACTAAGAATGCTAACTGTCAACATGACGACATACGTATCAAGAAAGGCATCAAATATATTTAATGAACTTGAAACCACACTTAGGAATGACGAACGGTTAACCGAGGAACATGAGGGGACATTCTCTACTCCCACAACTTCCTCTTCTAGGGACTCGAAGGAGTGGGAGGCATCTGATATACCATTATAGCATTGACCTACAATAGTTCCCTTTGGTCCTACAAAACCCAAATCAGGTCCTAGGCCAATAGGTCTTTAGGACATCGACTACAGTGAGGCCTTATCAGTGCTGATAACCCCGACCTTGGGCATGAACTCAGTCATGATCAGGAACACCCCGACCACATATGAACGTCTCTTTTAAGACTGACCTACCATCTCATAAGAAGCTTTGGGCTACATGAGCTTGATATCCTATCCCCATGTGTAATGACAATCACCCATGTCGACCACTCACATGAGACATAAATCCTGCACTTGGCCATAGGACAATGGCATCCATAACCGTTCTGGATCTAACCGTAGCTAATAGACTTAACCAAAGATTGATTAGGCAGTTATTTGACCATGGACCAACCATGGTTAGGTTAATCATTATCTTCCACCTCAGCGTAGATGGTGACTTGCTCACCAATGGCAAGAAGGTCCACATCAGCTAGGAAAGCAACCGGCTAGCCAATAGGGGGAGCCATCGATCTCTATATAAAGAATACTTAATGGATTTCAGAGGTAAGAATACTTAATGGATTTCAGAGGTAAGACTCTTAGCACACTCATAACTCTACGTTCCTTTCCTATCTTACCTCCTTGTGACCTAATTTAGGCATCAGAGCCTCCTTCCCTGAGTTCCCTCTGGGCCAGTTTATCTTCTGTGTTGTGTAGATCTGTGCTAAGCCAAAAAGTGTGTCAACAACAACCAATCTGTTGCAACTCTCGTCAGTGACAATAATGTTAGAATATTTCATGTGGGCTTTTATTAATTGGGTTTTTGTGCTTTAATAAAATCAGACTAATTATTTGGTCTAATTAAGTGAGACATGCGGACTTTAATTTGTTTAATATAGGCTGACTAGTGTGGGCTTTAGTTAAATATTGGACTTGTGATGAGTGGGTCCATTGAAAAACTTTATAAATAGAGAGCTAGGTCCCTCCTCGAACCCTAATCTTATTTACAACGTGCATTCTGGAGAGAGAGGGAGAAAGAGAAAGAGACAACTTGTGGCTTCCCCCCTTGTACATTCAGATTCTTCATCTAACCAGTGCTCATAGGGGAATAGAGGAGAAGTACCTTGCTACATGGATCATAAGGTTTTCCGCTGTGTTTTGTTTTACTATGGATGCCAAACAAGGTACGCTTTTATTGTTTATAGTTTCTATACCAATATTCTTGGTGTTCTTAATCTATTTATGATGATCTATTGGGTCTAAGGATTATATCTTGTGGAGAGATTTTAGTCCTATATGTGGTATCAGAGCCACCATAGATTAGATTTAGAACCCTAATCATATTTGCAAGGGATAGATTCAAGTTTTTGGATTGAATCTATGGATTATGGGTGATTAGGTTTAAAACCCTAATCAAATTTATGAGGGATAGATTATAGTTTTTGGATTAAATCTATGAATTAAATATGATTAGATTTAAAACCATTATCAAAACTCTAATCGATTAAGGATGATTATTTTGAAACCATAATCGATTAGGGATAATTATTTTGAAACCCTAATCGATTAGGGATGATTATTTTGAAACCCTAATTGATTAGGGATGATTATTTTGAAACCTTAATTGATTAAGGATTATTAGGTTTGAAACCCTAATCAATAAATATTATTATGTTTAAAACCCTAAATAATGAGAATGAATAGTACTCATGGTACTGTTTATGGGATTAAAAATAAATGAAAAAATATCCTAATGGATGATTAAAGTATTAAACAATGTTATTAGCATCTATTATAATTTTAGGGACAATTTTAGCCTCTTATCTTCAAGTCTAAAATTACATACTATTTGGTTTGATATGAGTGATATTAATTATATCCCGGTATGAGAGAGTTTCATAAATTTGATTAAGTTGCAATCACCAAAGTGGTCTTCTTGATTGAATCTGTGGAATATCGGTCTTATACGGTAGTGGGATGTCTCTAGTTCTAATGTATGGTCATACACTCAAAGAAGGTGATTGTGTGTTAGTACTTAGAGGGTCACATAGATAACATATGGTTGAGAATTTACTAACCTAAGTAGTCTGTACACCCAAAAGTGATAGCCTATCAAATGTTGGAATATATTTTTATGATTGCTGATATGTGGAGGGTTCTGCAATTACATGTTATGAATTCAACCCAAAGGTGTTTATATAATGATGTTTGTGAACTCTCAATTGGTGTACTTATATATTTTTTTAAGTAACACAGTACTCACATTATGCTAATGATATACATTATTTATTTTTTTGTCACATTTTCTATCAACAATAATATGATTACTATTGAGGTTCTGACTGGGTCCAATTGCAAGAAATGGAAAGAGTATGTATTGTTTGCCATGAAAATGATAGATATTCACACATCTATTATTATGAATAAACCAACGGATCTCACTGATCAAAGCACTAGTAATGAAAAATTGATGCATGTTGCATGGGTAAAGAGAAATCGCATCTGTTTACTATCCATAAAGAGGTCGATCAAAGATCACCTAAAAAGTGGTTTACCTACTGATTGCACTGCTATGGAGATGATGGATGCAGTGGCACTTAGGTATCAAGTTTCATCTTATACTGAAATAGAAACTCTTCTACAGGAACTTTTCAATTTGAGGTATAATGGTTATAGAGGTGTTAGAGACTATATAATTCGGATGGTGGATTACCAAACCAAACTCAAAGCCTTAATATTTATGTTCCTGATCCTTGCATTGTCCATTAAGTCTTAAATACCCTTCATTCATATTTTGGGATCATCAAAACCAATTATAACTCCCAAGATGAAACCTGAACCATTAATGACTTGATCTCTAGAGTTGTTATTGAGAAAGAAAAAAACAGAAGAAGGAGAAAACTCATACAACATTGTTTGCTTCTAGCTCTAGTTTTCATAAAGATAAATAGTCTAAATCTCATACTAATAAAGTTGCTCAAAAAATCAATAAGGAGTCTAGTCAATCTAGCAATTTGGGTTATAAGAAATCTTCTTTTAAGAAGGATGATGTCACTGTTTCCTTTGTAAAAAAAAAGGTTATGTGAAGAAAGAATACCCTAAGTACAAGACTTTGTTATCTAAACGTGAGCATGCAGGTAATGATTCTTTGGCATTTGTTTATGAATCCAACTTATCAGAAGTCCATCCAGTTCTTGGTGGCTAGATAGTGGTGCAACTAACCATGTTGCTTCTACTATACAAGGATTTATAAACCGGAGGAAGTCAAATAAGGATGAATCAAAGCTCACTATGGGGAACAACAAACAAGCTGATGTAGAATTTGTGAGAGATGTCATTTTAATTATAAACTTTGGTTTTCAATTTATGTTAAGAAACATTTTTTATATAACGTCCTTTAGGTGGAATTTAATTTCCGTTTCAGTTTTAGACTTCTGTGGTTACCATTTTGAAATAAAGAACGCTATGATTAATTTGTTCTTCAATTCAAATAAGGTTGGTTACTGTACTATGTCTTATGGACTATATAGATTGTGTTTAGCTCCTCATGATATTTATGTCTCTTATAATGTTGAAAGAATTGTTCCCAAAAGACTTTTACCTAAGGAACAGTCTTACATGTTGTGGCATAAAAGGCTTGGTCACATCTCTAGGGAAAGAGTTGAAAGATTGATAAAGTCTGACATCTTGCCCACTCTTGAAGGTAACCTAGAGACATGTGTAGACTGTTGTAAAGGAAAAATGACTAAGATAAAGAAGAAGTGGACAGTCCATAGTTCTGGCCTACTAGAGGTTATTCACATTGACATCAGTGGACCCTATACAGTTACATTGTGTAGAAATTTTTATTTCATCACATTTATTGATGACTATTCCCGATATGGTTATCTATTTTATATTAAGGAAAAGTCTGAGTCTCTTGATAAATTTAAGATTTTTAGAACTAAAGTGAAAAAAAAATTGGGAAAAGTAATCAAGGTTGTTAAATTTGACGGTGGTGGTGAGTAGTATGGTAGACATGGCGATGCTGGACAGCTTAAAGACCCGTTTGCCAAATACTTAGAGAATAATGGGATAGTAGGTCAATTTACTATACCTAGGAGTCCTGAGCAGAATGGAGTGGTCGAAAGGCATAATCGCACCCTTATAGATATGATGAGAAGTATGATTAGTAGGAAAAATGTACCTAAATTCTTATGGGGTGAGGCTTTGAAGATGGCCCTTTACATCTTTAACCGAGTCCCTACTAAAGTTGTTCCATTAACTCCTTTTGAGTTATGGACTGAACGGAAACCTAGTTTGAACCATCTTAGAGTTTGGGGATGTCCTGCAGAAGTAAGGTTGTATAATCCAACTTTGAGCAAGTTGAACTCCAGAACTACTCGTCACTACTTTGCTGCTTACTCTGATCATTCGAAATGTTATCGAATTTATAACCCTTATGGAGGTACTAGAATTTTGGAATCACAGACAATAAAGTTTCTAGAACTTGACGTGGCCGAGAAGGGTAATTGTTCTCAAACTATAGAGAATAGTAGTGGGGTTGGGACGACTGTATCATTTACTCTACCTATCTAGATGGATGTAGAGCCTACTACATCGATTTCTGTAACTATTGAGATATAAGAGCATATTGTTGATATAGCTCCTACTGAGGTCTCTCAGGTTCAGGATGAGGTTATGGAGGCTCTACTCAGGAGATCCACCATGGTGAGGAGGTCGGCCATACCACCAGACTATATGGCCTATTTGGGAGAACATGACTACAACATCAGTTGTGTGATTGATCCAGTTTCTTATTTAGATGTTATTTCTACTCCTCAGTCAAATTTGTGGTTGGATGCAATAAAAGATGAAATGCAATTGATGAAACATAATGGTGTTTGAGAGCTTGTTGAGTTACCTAAAGGTTTTGCTGTGAATGGTTCTGATCATCTTGTATGTAGACTTAATAAGTCTATTTATGGGCTTAAGCAAGCTTTTAGGCAATGGTACTTAAGTTTGACAGTGTTGTGACTTCATTCAGTTTTATCAAGAACCAGGTAGATCAACGTATATATCACAAGGTCAGTGGGAGCATATTTATTTTTCTAATACTTTATGTGGATGATATCTTGCTTGCAAGCAGTGATCTAAGACTGTTGCATAAGACAAAGCAACTGTTATCTAGGAAGTTTGACATAAAGGATCTTGGTGATGCGTCTTTTTTCTTTGGCATTGAGATCCATAGGGATCGTTCTCGCCAACTATTAGGTCTTTCTCAGGGAGCATATATTGATCGTGTTTTGGGGAGGTTCAGTATACTGGATTGCAAATCTGGAAATTTTTCAATTCTCAAGGGTGATAAATTGAGCTTATTATAGTGCCTTAAAAGTAATTTTAAGAGAGATTTAATGAAGAAAGTACCCTATACTAGTGCACTTGGAAGTATCATATATGCTCAAGTTTGTACTAGATCAGGTATTTCTTTTGCAATAGGAGTTCTAGGCAGACATCCATCAGACCCTGGTCACGATCACTGGGTTGCTGCCAAGAAGGTTTTAAGGTACTTAAAAGGGACAAAGAATTATATGTTGATTTATAGACATGTTCAGGAACTACAGCTAGTAGGGTATACAGACTCTGACTTTGTTGGTTGTTAGAATGACAGGAAGTCCACATCAAGATATATTTTCTTAATGGCAGGTGGGGCAGTATCGTAAAAAAGTACAAAACATAAATTGATAACTTCTTCAACTATGCAATCAGAATTTGTAGCATGCTATGGAGCAGCTATTCAGGCAATTCGGCTCAGGAACCTCATAAGGGAGTTGATAGTGTTTGATTTTGTGGCTAGACCCATCTAGTTGTACTATGATAACAATTCTGCTGTGTTGTTTATTAACAACAATAAGGGTATCACATGATCCAAGCATATGAAGGTTAAATATTTGACCATAAAGAAAAAGATTTAAAAATGTGACATCACAGTGGAGCATATTATTACAGATGATATGGTAGTTGATCCTCTGACTAAAGGCCTTCGCCCTTGTGTTTTTGAGAGACATGTCATTAGCATGGGCTTAGGAGCATCATGGGATGCGATTGTTTAGTGAGAGATATTTTATTTTGCTCTATTGTGTAATAAAATTTTCATCTGTACTTTTACCTTTTTGTAATTTTTGGGATTATATATTAATTGTCTTTTGCATGCAATTCTATTTAATAAAATGCAGTTTTGTTATAGCTGTTGTATTTAACACGTGGATGTTTTATATGTTAGTATGTTATATATATAAATGTTTGAAGTCTTAAAGTATGTGTTAACCTTGAGCAAAGGCTAGGGCATTCAGTTATTAGCCTTAAGGTATGTCTTATAACACATAAAGTATAACTCGAGTTATTGAAGATAAGACATACAGGTTCATTGGAACCATGAAAAATTTTCTCTAATGTGATTGTACCATTTAAGAGAGAGAAAATTAGACTGACAAGGGGATAACACATATGGAACCATTATGTAGGTATTATCCAGTTGCCACATTACCATATTGAATCCATGTTAGCAGAGTTGAGAGCTCTCGTGACCATGGAAGGTCCTGCATCATTTATAAGATGCAATTATCGCCATGACTCGGTGTTTGAGACTCTATGAGACATGATTGACTATTAGAGATGTTTCTAGACCATTTTAAAGACACGTGTATTAAGGTAATGATTAGTCTGAGATTTTTATTTTAAGGACAAAAAAAGTTTTCAAAAATTGATAGCAATTAATATAGCCCAAGTGGGAGAATGTTAGAATATTTCATGTGGGTTTTTATAAATTGGGTTTTTGTGCTTTAATAAAATCAGGTTAATTATTTGGTTTAATTAAGTGAGACATACGAGCTTTAATTAGTTTAATATGAGCTGGCTAGTTTGGGTTTTAATTAACCATTGGACTTGTGATGACTAGGTCCATTGGGAAACTTTATAAATAGAAAGCTAGGTCCCTCCTCTAACCCTAATCTTATTCACAACGTGCATTCTGGAGAGAGGGAGAAAGTGAAACAGATAGCTTGTGGTTTCCTCCCTTGTACATTCAAGTTCTTCATCTAGCTAGTGATCATAAGAGAATAGAGGAGAAGTACCTTACTACGTGGATCAGAAGGTTTTCTGCTACGCTTTGTTTTACTATGGATCCCAAACAAGATACGCTTTTATTATTTATAGTTTCTATCTTATTATTTTTGGTGTTCTTAATCTATCTATGGTGATCTATTGGGTCTAAGGATTATATCTTGTGAAGAGATTTTAATCCTATAAATAATAGTAGTAACGATGAAATTACAAACACTAAAATTGAATATGATGAACAATTGATAAATCAGGCACATGAGAGAGAGAGAGAGAGTGGTCACTTTGTTCCCTCCACCACCACTTTGATCTCCTCTGGCAAAGGCCACTCTTCAATAAACCCTGATGTTTCTCTTCCGCCCTCACCATGGAATCTGAACAAAGAATCTCCACCCGTATTATGTGAGGGATATTTTTGTAAATTTAATACCTCAATCACCAACCTATCGTTAATATTCTATCATGGGAGCGGAAGACGGAATCATGCCAACATTTAAAACAAATGAAGTTCATAATAAATCATAAATGGGAGTACGTGGACAGTCAAAGGAGACGCGCAAGTTTCTGGAAAAAATTCCATTTCTTTTTCTTAGTCTGCGTCTGTCCCACTTCATCTTTGAACATCAGGCTTAGAGTTCATTCCCTCTTGGCAGTTTAAAATTTCGGTTTCCTTGATCACGTTTTTTCGCTCTCTGTTTTAAGGATTCTCTGACTGTCTCTGCTTCTGTTAATTTTCCCTTGTATAGGGATCTTCGTTCTCTCAATTTTTCTGCAGTTAGTCATGTTCTTGAGCTTGTGCTGCTGCGATTCAGTTGCAACGATTATGGGTTTTCTGAGATGTAGACATGTTTGTGGATTTCCTCCGTTGGTGAACTTCTTTTAATCCTTCAGTATAAATGGGTTCAAGGTAGTCCTTCCTCTATAGAATTCTTTTAATATTTCCCCCTTACCTCCCTTACCTTGTTGGTTGAGCAGTGATAAATGGGCTTAGGGATTTCTTCATTTTCTTGTGATTTCGTAGTTTTTATAACTTGTCTGTCATTATCTCTGCGTAATTTTGTTTAACACTGCTTTGTTTTGATGGTGTCTGAATGCTGAAATCTTTTTTCTCCTTTTTGTGTCCAAGAAATATACCTGTAGGTGCTTCTCTAGATTCTTCTGATTCAGTTCAACATAGGCATCTCATGGTGATTGCTAATAACTTGTTAAGAAACGGAGAAAGAAGCTTCACAAGCCGTGAGCACTATGGAGTACTAGATCAGGTGTCCAGTCCAGTAAGAAGAGAAGTGGTTAACAGGCATGTTCTTTTCTTTTCTACTTCTTTCATTTTTTTCGTTTAATTGAGTTAAAAGTTTTTTTCTGAGTGTAAAAAGCTTTTTTTTTTT
>NW_024868270.1:13689-53467 GCF_013358625.1 Macadamia integrifolia
TTTTTTAGAACTTCTTGACTTATCTGAAAAAATCTGCACTGTATTTATTTGCTATGTTGATGTTATGTTTTTTGGATGGGTTCACGACCTGTGCAAGATTTGATTTTGGGTGTGCTTTGTTTCAGAGTATGCTTAAATGGTACAAACTTACATCCCCATCCCCCTAACTTCCACAAGAAAAGAGGGGGAGGGGTCATTTGTTCTCTTCTATCTTCTTCTTTCATATACTGAAATATGCATCTTGAGGGAACATCATGGAAGCCCTTACTGTATGAGGCCTCTGGCTCTGGCGATTAGTTTAATAATATACCTTCATTTCTGAAGAAGAACGAAGAGAGGCGATAATTAAAACTTGCTTATGATGTAATCTTGTGAAAAATATCTGATAGTGGTATTCAAGTGGGTTGGTGAGGAAGTTCACTGTTCTGCTTTTGTTACAGTTCATTGATCCAGTGGAACTTGATTCAAGCATTTCATTTTGCTTGTTGTTCTCTTGTTTGGATTATTTTGATGGTTGATGATCTTATGACTTGTGAGGTTTTGGAGCTGGAATATTGTGATTTTATTAAAATTGGGGGCATCTCTTTGAGAAGCTTTTGGAGTAAGCTTTGGTTGGAAGACCCTACCATTTCCTATTTTGGTGGTCAAAGGATTATAGGCAGGAATATTCACGATTTTCATTTCTGTTCCTAGGCTTGCTGATGGTATTCTGGTCTTATTCTGACTATCTTTAAGATAAATGCTTGTATTCAACAAACCAGGGCCATTTCTATGCATAGCATCTGTTTGTGGAGCATAAGGCTTGATGGCCTTAAGATCTATTGTGTTGGATATCCAGCCCATATTGGAAGTTCATGGGGATCTGCAATGGAGATTTGTAGAAAAAGCTTGTTATTAGAAACAAGGTTTTCTCATCTTGCTGTGAGAATCTCTCTGGTAAAAGCATACACAACTGAACTGATATTTCTAGATCTAATTTTGTTGGTAGCAATCTTGAAGCAAAGGTATTATGTCCAAGAGATGGGGTGCCATTGTATATTATTTGGTTCATCTGAAGCCAATTTTCTCTTGTATTGAGGGAAGGGATCTTCCCATGAAAGAGTAAGATCCGACAAGAACCAGTAGGTTTGAGAGCCAGTAAAAGAACTGAAGTCATTATGAAATGGATTTTTGCTAGTGAAACTTGTTCTCTCTCTCTCTCCCCAAGCAAAAAATCTTTTTTTCTGAGGGAAGAGTAGGTCTAGGCAGGAAAGACTAAGATCAGACCAGAACCAGTATGTTTGAGAGCCAGTAAAAAAACTGCAGTCACCATGAAATGCATTTTCGCTAGTGAAACTTGCTCTCTTTTTCTCTCTCTCTCTCTCTCTCTCTCTCTCTCTCTCTCTCTTTGATGAATAATCAAATATCAGTCCGAGCATGGAGTACAAAGAGCTAAGAGATTAAACAAGAAGAAGATGAAGCTCAGCCTTATCCCAACATAATGATGGTTGGATACATGGATCCAAACAAAACAAAGTAAGGAAAACTGAATTCTAAATAGAAAAGGGGGGGGGTGAAGAGATGAGAAAAGAGGGATAAGAAATGAGATGAAAAATTAAAAATGACGAATGAAAGGTGAAAGTAAGAGTATAGAGGCACAACCTAGCAAGTCAGGAGAATCTTAGCTACATGGTCGGTTACATGGATCCTTGCTCTCCAGTAGGCTCTATCCAGGGTCATACTTGGCATATGACCCAAACTATGCATGTCATTCCTCACAACTTCTCTTATGGTCATTTTAGGCCTGCCTCTGGCTCTTTTAGCTCCTTCAATCGGAATCATGTCACCCGTTACTGGGGCATCCCTAGACCTCTGTTGAACATGACCATACCACCTCAAACGACTTTCTCGGAGTTTGTCATTGGTCGGGGAAACTCCCGAATCAGCTCTAATACGCTCATTCCTTATCTATTCTTCTTAGTTTTTTTGCACATCCATCTTAACATCCTCATCTCTGCTACACATATCTTCGCAATATGACACTTCCTAACTACCCAACATTCCACTCCATGCATCATATCCTCTCGTATGACAATCCTATAGAACTTTCCTTTAACCTTGAAAGGGATATGTCGGTCTCACAGTATTCCGGTTGCACCTTTCCACTTCATCCATCCCACTTTAATTTGCTGTGAAACATCATCCTCTAAGTCATATTGTTTATTTATAATTGATCCCAGATATCTAAAATAGCCACTTTGCGGTATCTCTCTTTCCTTAATTTTCACCATGCTATTATAAAGAGCTAAGAGATTAAAAGAGAGAAATCCTGAAATGCCGGAGTTACAAACCTTAGATTATGAAGAGGCCCAACATACATCAACTCTCAATGAATTCCTCCTTAAGCTCGTTTTTACTAATTGGAAGTTTGACAAACCCTTCCTCCATCAGAATCAGTTGTTTCTGGTGACACATTAATGTTGTTCTTGGGTGTTTGTTGGGCCACAATTGGCTTTAGCTCTAGGATGTATGGCAGAGATGACTAGTTTCTGTCCATCATAATTAACTGAGTTGAACTGAATCAAATGTGCAAGCCTAGCAATTCTTGTTGAAGGAAGGAAGTTGAGGAGAAGTTGCTACTGTTGGGTTTTTGTTGCCAGGTTATGTGACATTTTCTACTCCTTGGAATTTGGGGTTGCTGGTTATAGCTGACCATTAACTTTAGTAGGATTCTAATGTACATTTTTTACTTTGTACTCACAGCTGCCTTGCTTTGGAGGTAGCTAATTGTTTTTGGAGCTTTTAGCCCTTTTATTCCACAATAATATTTCTCTTCATTTATCAAATAAATATAAAGTTAGCGATCAGAAAAGTCATTCATTCTCAATTACAACAACAACAACAAACTTAGCCTTATCCCAACCTAATGGGGTCCATAGTTGTCATGGCGTCGCCTAGGCATTGCTTAGGCGGCGATTTGGCGTCTTGGTGGAAAAAGAAGTTCATGACAGTGCTACGATTTACATGACCCACAAATGGCGGTCGCCATTGGCTGATAAGCGTCGCCATGGCACCACCATGGACGTCAGGTCCTGCCTGATTCACTAGGCGGTCAATTTTTTGTAAAATGCAGGGTGATTTTGATAGGGCTATATTGATTTTTGATGGTTTGATGTTACTTAATGTTGGTTTTATATGTTATAGGGTATATATTGTAGGCTTGTAGCATGCTAAATAACTTTAGAGAAGAGGGGAAATAAAAAAGTAGCATACTAAATAACTTTAGAAAATAGGGAAAATAAAAAATGACACATGGGCGATTTGACCGCTATGGCAACGCCATAATGGGCGATTCATTGCCAAATCAATTAGCCACCTTTCCACTGCCTTGGATCGATTTGACGCCGTGACAACTATAATGGGGTCGGCTACATGGATCTATAGAAAACAAAATTGAAAAAGGCTAGACAGGAGTTGAGGAGGGGAGGGATGGGAAGATGAGAGATGAGAGAAAAAATAATCTGTTTGAGAGGGAAGAGGCACAACCCAGAAGTTAGGAAAGACTCAGCTAAATGTGGTCGGCTACATGGGTCCTTGCTCCCAAAAGGTTCTATCTATGGTCATAGTGGGGACATGACCAAGTTTATGCATGTAATTCCTCACCACTTGGTCTATGGTCATTTTAGGCATTGCTCCTAGCTCTTTTGGCTCCTTCAATCTGGATCCGATCACTCCTTCTTACTGGAGCGTCCTCAGGCCTCCTTTGAACATGTCCATACCACCTCAAACGACTTTCACGGAGCTTATCATTGATCGGTGCCACTCCCAAAACAGATTTGATATGGTCATTCTATACTTTATCCTTCCTAGTTTTACCGCACATCCATCTTAACATCCTCATCTTAGCTACATATATTTTGTCAATATGACTCTTCTTGACTGCCCAACATTCTACCCTATACATCATAGGTGGACGCACAACATTCCTATAAAATTTTCCCTTGAGCTTTAGGGGGATATGTCGATCGTATAGGACTCTGGATGCACCTCTCCACTTCATCCATCCCATTTTAATACTCTGTTAAATATCATCCTCTATGTCACCTTCTTTATTTATGGTGGACCCCAGGTATCTAAAGCAGTCACTTTGAGGAATATTTGTCTCATCAATTTTCACCATGCATTATCCAACATAGAGTGGCTAAAGTTACATTTGACACACTCCGCCTTTGATCTACTAATCCTAAAACCTCTTGTTTCCAATTTTGATCATCAAAGCTCCAAGTTAGTGTTAATCCCCGTATTAGTCTTATCCACTAAAACAATGTCATCTGCAAAGAGCATACACCAGGGGACCTGATCTAAAATGTTCTTGGTTAATTCATCCATGATAAGTGCAAACAAATAGAGCCTTAGGGTCCCGATCTTTGATGTAATCCAATCATAGTTGGGAATTCCTTGGCTTGGCCTCCCACCGATCTCACTCTAGTAACCACGCCTTCATATAAGTCCTTAATTATATCCACATATGTTGACACTTTCCTCTTTGCTAGAACATGCTAGATTAGATCTTTGGGAACTTTGTCATAAGCTTTTTCTAGGTCAATAAAGATCATGTGGAGATCCTTCTTATGGGCTCTATAACTTTCTATGATCCTCTTCAATATGTAGATAGCCTCTATTGTAGATCTACCTAGCATAAATCCAAATTGGTTTTCCGAAATCTTAATATCTTTTCTTAGGCGGACTTCAATACCTTTCTCCCACAATTTCATAATATGAATCATTATTTTTATGCTTCTATAGTCATTGCAACTCTGAATATCTCATTTACTTTTGTATACCAGAACAACAATGCTTCTCCATCAATCATCTGGCATCTTCCTTGTGTTCATAATCTTGTTAAACAGCTTGGTCAACCAGGTAACGCCATATATTCCAAGGTTTTCCACACTTCTATTGGGATCTCATTTGGGTCTGGTGTCTTGCCCATTTTCATCTTTCTCAAGGCTTATTTGACTTCCATCACGCTAACCTTTCGTACATATCTATGCTGTGTGGGGTCTTGTTGAGTACGGCCATCATCCGGATCATTTTTACTCACACTATCTCCATTTAGTGGGGCACTAATATACTCATCCCATCTCTTCACAATGTCCTCATCCCTTTCCATCACTCTTACATCATCATCTTGGATACATCTCACCTGTTTGAATTCCTTACTCTTCCTTTCTCTTATTTTAGTTATCTTATATATAGCTTTTTCCCCTTCTTTTGTGCTTAGGTTAGTATAAAGATCCTCATTTTTCTTCGTCCTAGCCATTCCCACAATTTTCCATGCTTTGTTTTGGGCATCATAATATCTCTTCTTATCTTCAGTCTTTTTAGTTCGTTTCCATGTCTTGAAACAAATTTTCTTGGTCTTAATTGCTGCTTGGACCTCCTCATTCCACCAACACGTCTCTCTGGGGCCCTGACGACTACCCTTCGCTTCCCCTAGCACTTCTTTGGCAACCCTCTTAAAACAGGTCATCATCTCAGTCCACATCTCATTGGTGTTTCCCTCAATGTCCCACTTTCCTTGTTTGATCACATTATCAGTAAATGAATTTAGGGTCTCACCTTTTAATCTCCACCACCTTATCTTATGGTATATAGGTTCCCTCCTCTCTTACTTCTGTGCACTGAGACACATATCCAATACTACCAGTCTATGTTGGGTGGTAAGACTCTCCCTCGGAATAACCTTACAGTCCTAACATAATCTTCTATCAGCCCTTCTTGTTAGGAAGAACTCAATTTGACTGGTACAATTCCCTGTTTTGTAAGTTACTAAGTGCTCCACTCTTTTTGCGAAAAAGGTGTTCACAGTGCGAAGATCATAAGCTACCACAAAGTCTAGGATTGAGGTCCCCTCTTCATTCACTCTCAATTAATGTTTATAAAATCAGTGTTTGAGAATCTTGGAGTTATTCATTGTTACCCAAAATCTCATAATCTCAGTTAATTAATAAGCATTCTGCTTCTCTTTTTTTTTTTTTTTACACTACCCAAGGTTGCTTTGCTTGAATCCTTGTTTTGATGATTTTATTAGTTTTAGTAAAAAAAAAGTTTCTTAATTATTTAGCATTAACTTCTGATGCTATAGGGAATGAAGAATGAAACCTGTTTGATGTTTTATTGATGTGGACTTGTATTTGTTGGATTTACTTGTATTGGGATCCATGCTGAAGTATTAGACCCTAGGGGAGCATGAAATTAATTTTATTTATAGAGTTTTTGAACTGCTGCTAAGTTGTTCAGTTATTAAAGTTGTTTTTTTTTGGAGACCCTAGTTTCACCTTCCCCCTACCCCTCCCCTAATGACATGAATCCTAAGTTGCATTAAAAGTATTTTTAGGAGTTTCTATTTTTACAAATTTCTTTTTCTTTAAGAGAGAGTAAGGAGTCCTCATGTAGTTTGAAATTTACAACTTTTGTATTTTTCTTACACAGTAGTTTTTATATATTAATGTATACCCTGTCTTCTTAGTGGAACCGATGGAATGATGAACTTTGTTGTGTGTGTGAGGTGTGCTCATAGTTTCCTAGTGAAGCCTTTGTTCTATCTATTCGTCCCTTTATGATTCACTTCATCCCTTTCCTCAGATTTTATTAATCTCAGACTGTTTATGGGTACTGTTCACAGTTTTGTAACAGAACCAGATTCCTTAATTTTCACCTTATTTTATTTATTTATTATTATTATTTTTTTTTAAATCCTAATCTGTCCCAAACTATTTCTCACCACTCTTCCTTGTGGATCAGTCTGCAAATGTCTGCAAATCTAAAAACCTGGGCTATTCTAGATCTTCTGTATTGCTTCTTCATGTTGCACAGGCCATCACCTTCTATAAGGCATTTTACATTGTCTTTTATTTAAATGTGTGAGGCACAGTGGTGGCCTGTCTATCTGCCATTTTTATCTTGTTTGCCTTCGATTTTATTTATTTATTTATTTTTTTTTAATTATTATCTTATTTGTTGAAAAAAATATGATTCTACTATTCCGGTTCTGCTTTGAAGTTAATGTCGTTCCTTTTCTCATGTAGACCATCTTCTTCAATGAAAACTCTCATCGATGATGAATTCGATCTGGAAGGTGGAATAGTAGAAAAAGATAGAGATGAAACACTACGAAGGACTAGGGTACTGAAAATTCACAACCAGGCTGTACTGTCTGGTTTTGCGTATTGCATCTCATCCTGCAGCATGATATTGGTAAACAAGTTTGTAATGTCCAGCTATAACTTTAGTGCTGGGATATCTTTGCTGCTTTATCAGGTGAGGGTCTCTGCTAATTTCTGATTCATTTACTATAAGAATTTTCTAATTCTTTGTTGGAGTGACTCAATTAAAAAGAAAAGAAAGACTGGCAACTTTTTGACCTTTTTCTTGAGTACAGAATCTCGTCTCCGTGGTTATTTTATCCATCTTGAGTTCTTTTGGCATAATATCAAGAGAACCGCTTTCATGGAGACTGATTCGAGTCTGGTTGCCTGTGAACATTATATTTGTTGGGATGCTCAGTACAAGCTTTTTTAGGTGTGAAGTTTCTTTCTATTAGTATTTTTCATCCTTATATTTGATTTTAAAAATCCTATAGGCATCCAAGGCATAAATTCAAATTATGCTATTATGATTTTGTTAGTCCTTTCCACAACTGATGATTTCACCATGTTATAATATCTCTTTCAATTAACCTGCTCATGCGCAATCCAGAAACTGTCTTCCCTTCCCCCCAGGTTAATTTCTTATGCATTTTATCTATATTTTGTTGGGGTGTTACACACAAGTAATGCAAGAAGGCTTATAGTGTCCTCCATAAAGATTAAAGTTAGAAACTTTATGGTTTACTCATGAAACACAGGCTATAAAGATTGGAATTGGGTGTTTTCTGTTTTAACTTACTGGTATGAAACCTCTTTTGAGTTTTGACTGAACTATTCAAATAGGTTAATCCCTTTCCAAACATACTTGTAATAATTTCATAAACTTAATAATAGAAATTTCATCCTCCTGTGGTTATAACATGTTTTCCCTAAAATTATTGTCACAAGGAGACTGATAGACATGTAATAAATACTTTCCTGAGACTCCTCAATCAACTTAGTACTAGTTAAGTTAAATTAACTGAAGTCTAAGCTACAGAACATAGTGATATAAATGCTGTTACAAGTCCAGGATCCTGCAATCAGATTAGAGAAGAAGAAGGAGAAGAGAGAAGAAATAAGAGAGAGAAAAGAAGAAAAGAAGGAGAGGAGAGAATAGAGAGATCGAGACAAGCAACCAAGGGGAGGGGGCTACCTGCAGCTAGTGTAGAATACCTAGCCACAAGCCTCTCCCTCAATATATATTACCTCCAAAAAAAAAAAAAAAAAATAAATAAAGAGAGTACAAGGGCAGAAATAGCCCCCATACCCTGCAAAAAAAACTCAAAAGGATTAAAACGCTTCATTGATAACATTACTCAAGTGTCCTCTTGCTTTCTTCTGTTGCAATTTCTTAATGCTTTGTGTTTAAACAAACAGAGAATGCTTCAAAAAAGGATTAGCAGAGAAGCTCAAGTCAAACAACAATTACTAAAACAAATGAAATTATGGATTTGTGTGCCTCTTCTAGGGCATGCAAGTCAGTATATGGGCCTATATTTTTTCGTTTTGCATGGGTGTATGGGGAGATTTATGGTCTCCTTCAATTTATCTCTATATCCTTTAAATTATTAATCTTCCTTAATCATTCTTTGATTTGATGTCTTGAGTAAAAAGTCGTGTTAATAATTGTTATGATCTTGAGCTAGTCACTTGTGTACCCAGTCAATGGAAAATTCAGCACAGAATTAAGGTTTTTTTTCTTTAGTAAAAAATGAAATTTGTGCTCCATTCCTCTTTTAATTAGAAAAACAAAATGTTCAAACTACGATTACAAAGATCAGGTCCAAGGTTCAAGGTTTCGGTTTGGAGCCTGGTTTTAATGAGCATCAAAACCGAAATATTTCCCAAAACATAATTTCGGTCAAAACTTGGAATGTCTTGGTTGCTGGTTTCAATCGATGGTTTCGAGGCCCAAATTTAACCCTGAGATTGTTAAAAACACACCCAAAATGGTTGTTTATTTTTCGATCCTAGCTTGGTAGTCTATGTTGTACAATGTTGTATAAACAAAATTTAGTACTAGAACACACATAATTCAATAAACAACTAAAATATGCTTTAGGAGTAAATAACATAAAATTAGAAACCATTTCATAATTATCAGAATTTATACATGGTTCATTACAATGATATGGGAGTGATTTGGCCAAAATCACAAAAACTGAGGTTTTCTTAGAAGTTTCTCTCTTAAAGAGTCAAAAGTGGAAACTAGTGATATGATACCAAAACTCGAAACTCAAAACATGGTTGAAATTTCATCTGAACTGCGAAATTTCAATCGAAACAATGCATTTTATACGGATGGTTTGACCAAAACGATACTGAAATCCAAAACATGGTCAAAATTTCTTTGAAACTGCAAATTTTCAACCGAAACATGGTAAGACCCAGGCATTGCACCTGGTTTCACTTTGACCTTTGTTGAAACTGAAATATTTCGTGACATCTCTGTCATCTTTTGACCTAAATTTCGATCAGTGGTCAGGTCAATAACGGTTCTAACCTATGTTGATGTCCACTCTTCCCTTATTCAATGGAAATTTGACTTAAATATTTTTGTAAATGAAATCGAGTAGTTATGCCTCATGCCTGATACAACTGAAAGTCCTATTCATCTATGCGCTGATGATATGCTGGCATAAAGAATAAATATGGATATGATGCTACAATCATAACATATAGTTCTTAGTCACATTTCTATTTTTAACTTCTAAAAGATAGTTTGATGTTTTCCTTGTATGAGATTTGCATCCTGGTCATAGGTAATGTTCCCTTTTCTATTGATCCATGGAAATAGACCATCAAATTTTATGTCATCGTGCTGCAAATTGCTCATGTCGTCTCTCGTGAGAAGTTGAAGTGGTCACTGGACTATATTGACAAAGTGGACTACTATCACAAACAAGAGTTGAATGTAATTCTCACTTATTTACTTACTAGGTTTGTATGGACTGGACGATTGAAGAGCATAATCATAGGCATCAATATATCTGCTATATACGTGCTTGTTTTGCTACTTCCTTGCCATATGTGAAAGGACTGACGCATTACCCTATGTTTGAGATACGTAATTAGTTTGGCAATACAGTGCTCCTTTTTGTTCTTCAATTTCTGCAGATGCATCATAAGCAAAGATGAGTTATTCCTTCTTATATATCTTCATCATGATCCTTGTTTGCAGTCTGAGGTACATTAATGTTGCTATGGTAACAGTCTTGAAGAATGTGACCAATGTCATAACTGCTGTTGGGGAAATTTATCTTTTCAAGAAGCATCATAACAGAAGAGTCTGGGTGGCATTATTCTTGATGGTACATTAAATGGGTGGATCTATTCAATATTTCATATTTTTTTTTTGGGGGCAAAGCAAGGCCCTTTAAGTTAAATTGCAGTACCATTTACCACTATGTACTGTTTTTCTTTGTCCATTGATAATTGATTTTACTTATATAAAAGATTAATGAAAGAAAGCAGGAAGGGAACATTATAAGGTAATGAGTTGTATGTGACTCTAGATTGTTTCTTCTTAGACCTAATTGGTCTAGTACAACAACAAACTCATCCTTATCCCAACTTAATGGGGTCGGCTACATGGATTCGTGCAAAGACAAAATACGAGAAATGAAAGTAGGAGAAATTGAAGTAAAAAGAAAGAGGCCTAGCACCAGTAAGTCAAGAAAATCTCAGCTAAATGGGGTCGGACTACATGGATCCTTGGCGTCCAATCGGCTCTATCTGAGATCATACTTGGGACAAGACCTAGACAATGCATGTCATTCCTCACTACTTCTCCGATGGTCATTTTAGGCCTACCCCTAGCTCTTATAGCTCCAATTGGAATCAGATCACTCCTCCTTACTGGGGCATCCGTAGGCCTCCGTTGGACATGGACATACCACCTCAAACAATGTTCTCGGAGCTTGTCATTGATCGGGGCAACTCCCAAATCAGCTATAATATGCTCATTCCTTAATTTATCCTTCCTAGTTTTGCCGCACATCCATCTTAACATCTTCATCTTTGCTACACCTACACATAACTTCTCCATATCACACCTCATTGGTCTAATCCTGGAAATAAATTTGTAATTAAAGGATCATAGGTTACTGGCAGATTGAGTTCTTATTAAAGATTGGGATATTGTTTGGAGAGAGATTAGTAGAGAAGGCTACCTCAAGGGTGACAATTGTCATTAACAATGTACTTGGTGGGCTGAGACGATATAATGATCCTTAGATACACAGTTGCAGACAGAAAGAGAAATCAAAGTTAAAAAAGAAAATAAGCACTAATTTCCCCCACTTCTACATTGTTGTTCGGAAAACCAAGATCCTTGAACCATTATATAATGAAACACCAACAGAACAGAATATAAGATCAAGTATCTTATCCAAAACCTTGAACTCCAAACAGTCTTATCCACTACCGTGCACTCCAAGCCATCTCATCCACTACCATGTGCTCCAAACCATCTTATCCACAAATTTTGCAGTCCAAACCATACAAATCCTTGAAGATATGGGTCTTTCTTTTTGTTCAAAGGCTCTGAAAAATTTCTGTTGGCTTAATTTTATAGAGAACATGGCTTCTTATACCAAACCCATGAGAAGACCACCTGAACTGAGGTTTGACAGCTTCAAAGGTAACAGATTGATGTTCCTGAAAAGGGAAAGAACTCCAAGTAAACATTTCATGAAAATGAATAGTGGATCAGAAGATGATTATGTGAGAATCAGTATACTAGGGAGAATGCTGCCTGGGAACGATGATTGTTGCTGAGTCATGGGAGAGAGGAAGAAAGGCTTTACTGGAAATTGCTGCTTAGATCAAATTTCTTTTAGGAGTACATGTGAAAAGAAAACCAGGTTGGCAATCTCCTTGCATTAGGCTTCTTGAATGAGCCTACCATATTATGACTCTGTATAAGCAGCTGAGCTTTCTGCTGCAGGTAACTTTCTAACCATGCTACTTGATGTAGCTCATAGAAGTGTACTTGAGAAACAAGTACTAACTGCTTTTGGGAAAACGTCTCTAATGCCCTGAAGATTCATCATAATTCACCAGATCCACTGTATCTATATGCAATCTTGCTGGACATGGGCAATGTCGCTTTGGAGCACTACATCAATGCCCTTAAGATTATTACTTTTTGGGCTGGAAATGGCTTCCCCTGAACTACTAAAGGCTCATATTACCTCCATGACATGATTTTTCAAGAATGGAATTGAGTTTTTTCTACTTTGTTGGAAAGTAGATACTTCTGGCTGCATCTAAACCCTTCCAAAGTATTTTTTGTGACTTACAACTGTACAGTTTTATTACCCAGAATGGAGATCAAGTGATGAAAGATATATATATATATATATATATTGGATTTACTTTCTTGCCCTTTGAAAATCCCTTTTTGCACGAAGACAGCCTCCTATCATCTCCATCCTACCACAGATCCAAACTTTTTCCCTCTTTTTTTTTTTTTTTTGGGCCCTTGAAAACAGTGGAATAGAAAGATCTTTAACAATGATACCAACTTAATTGACATTTGACAGGGTGAATCATCAATCATTAAAAAGACTTTGTTACTTGACACATATTTATCACTGTGTACTTATAGTTTTCTTTACCATGCGAAAGATCTAGTTAAAGCATGAGGGTGAAGACTGAAGGGTTTGTCTTTGTGCAGATTGTTTCGGCAATTTCTGGAGGAATTACAGACCTTTCATTTCATTTAGTCGGCTATATGTGGCAGATTACTAATTGCTTTTTGACGGCATCATATTCTGTAAGTATTTTAGTAGATCTTATTTGTTATTATTCTGGAAATTGCTTCAAGTTTTCATTATTCCCTCATCGTAGTGGTTGTTCCAGATTTTCCTATAGTTGTTACCTTCAGCATGTAGTATGTCCATGAAGATGATGTATGCTTATTTCTTAGTTGATCCTTTCAATTCTCTGTTTTACCTTATATTTTAAACTGTACTACTGATTCAAATATCATACCTATTGGCTACAGGAGTTAATGGATGAAGGTATTATGTTGATGAGAATAGGGGTTGAGATTGAGAGGAAGTCGGGAGGGAAAGTAATCTAAGGAGTTTGAAGTGGAGGATATGTCGGGGCAATTGAACAGGAAGATAAGTTGGTGTTGGGAAAGTAAGTAGAAAATCATAAAGATTATGATTTGGTAATGAAGATGACCTTGGAGTTATCGGGAAAGTAGGAAACATGGTGTGAAAGAAGAAATAGAGCAATGTAAGTCATTGTTAGAAAAAATGGGAATGACAAAAAAACGCAAACGGACGGTACAAACAGTAAATTTTTTTGAATGATACGGTCAAATAAACGGGCAAAAAAACAGAGTGGTAAAAATCGGAAAACGGACAATACGAGTTTTAAACATGTAGATTTCAAACAAACGGGGCAAAAAAACGGTAGTATACTCATATAAATTAAGGAACTATTATATGAATATCTGCATCTAGTGTTCAAAACAACTGTAGTATCTAACATTAATGCCTATACATCCCATGTCTCATTATAAGTTTTAAGACATATCATTGAATATCATCCAACACCAATTTTAAATTCATACACTACTCATGCCCAAAGTCTTATTGAGCAATGTGACTAGGTTATGGTGTTGTTTGTTAGGGATATACCCACACTCCTAGAGTTGGTTTTGATGATAACAAACATATGAAGGTATTTTACAATTTTCCGTCAAGTATTGTTTTGTAGAGACTTCATATCAAAGATCGAATTTGATGAATGAAAGGAAGAAATAAAGATTGAAGTCATCAAATGAGGTGTATCAACAAGTTGGTATCAATGCTTGAAGAAGATATCATAAGAATTCAAGCTTCAAGATGTCAAAACATGAAGTTGAAAGACATGGAATTGCAATCAAGAAGAATGGAAGAAAAAGTGCCAAGAGTGGAACTAAAGATGAAGACTTCAAGACTCAAGATGAAGGCCTTAGGATAGGCCAGTACACTTTGTATAATGTACACTCTTTATATATGCACGCACCTCATGCATTGCATAACATCATATTAGAATGACCTTAGGACATACCTTGAGCAAGTCTGAAAGTCCTTAGGTGGTATGGAACATACTAGGAAAAATGTATTCTAGTAATATTCTGTGAAAACCACAATGACCTGACTCAAGGGCATTTTGGGTAACCTTAAAGTTGGTATCAAGATATTAACCCCTCATGGAAGTTGTAGGAAATCGAGTCAGGATTCCAACGCAACTGATTTCATGTCAATCCGAGGTCGGACCAAAAAGTTATGGGCAAAACACTGACGACTGGTCAGTATGATAGCAGTCAAAACACGAAACAGAGACCAACCGACAACTGCTGGATCGAAGCGGCAACTACCGCTTGATCTCTGTGACCTGTTTTTCCATCAAAGAATGGTAACAGAGACCATCCGGTAACTGCCGGATTTAATCGGAAATTGAACCGCCAGATCAATTCCGGATCAAATGATCCTCATTGACTTAGCCTACAGAGGGCATCCGGCAACTACTGGATGGAAGCGGTAACTGCCGGTTCAGCTCTAAATATCCCCAACGGTTATATAACGGCTATATTTTGAGTCTAATGGCTACTTTCGTATAACTAGACTTGGAAGCGGCAACTGCCAGTTGAGAAAATTTCTATCCGTTAGAAATTATTCTCCTTTCAACTTGGGTGATTTTATTACCCTAATAAAGCCTAGACTCTGCCTATATAAATACCCACACTTGGGTAGTGTTTAATGTACCTCAATAACATTCAATACTACACATCCAAGTGCATCAATTGAGGATTAGAGTGAAGAAAAGGAAGTTATATGGTTGAGTTCTAGTCTTGCTATTTGAGCATATCTTCAAAGAAGAACTCAACTCTCTCTACACAAGTCTTCTCCATTATTTGGCGTTCTACAAGCATTGAGTAGACAACAAGGTGCATTTTTATATATCATTGCATTTCTTTTCATTGCACGCACCACACGAGGTAAACTCGAACCTTTCTATTCCACTTTAAATTTGTTTTTGTCCAAGAGTTGGGTAAACTCTGAATTGGACATTTGGTTTACACAATTGTTCTAGACTGTACTTAGACAAGTGTGTAAGATTCTCATATCCATGAAAAAGATTATAAAGATCTCTCTCTACCTGAAAAGAGATTTGAAAGGACCCTCTCATCCTATAAAGAGATTGTAAGGATTCTCTTATCCGTGAAAAATATTATAAAGGTCTCTCTCTACCTGTAAAGGAGATTTTGTAAAGGATTCTCTTATCCTGGAAAAAGAGTTGTAAAGGTGTTTCCTCCCTACCTATTGTATTGAAAAGGAAGAGCTAGTGGAATACCTTACAAGTGGAACTTTTAGGGAATGGACTAGACTCTGATTGAGTCGAACCACTATAAACCTTGGTGTTGTGTGATTGTGTCTATTTTATTATTCCGCAGTTTTTAATTTACAATCACTTTTGGGAACCATTAATCGAAAATGTTTAAATTCACTAGCATAACCTATTCACCCCCCCTGTAGGTTATCTTTCATTGTTCATTGTTGTCAATATAGTCAACACACTGTCGAAGTGATATATGTTCAGTTAGAGTTAGGAGTCATCACTTTAGAAATATTTTTCAGAAAATACATCAGTTTATAGCTCAATTTTGGGGTCCATGAATTGAATTTCAGTTAAAGGTAATATCATGAGAAATATAATCCATTGCGTTAGCTTCAAGTTGGTGAAAGAATCAAGTCAATCAGAGTTTGAGAGAGAGATGTATGGTCAATTAAGTAGACATCATGTTAAAAAATCAAGTATTAAAAAAAGGCCATAAAAATGGAACGTGTTTTAAATGTGTTTAGAATGGGAATGCTTGAAGTTTGCTGTTTTTTTAAGTATCTTTCGGAAGCATACGGTAAAATATGTTTTAATCAGTAAAAAACAGAAATGCGTTTAAAATGGAGTTTTAAATGCGTTTTTCCTAATAGTGATGTAAGTTGGCAACCGGATGGAATAATTATTTGAAAGAACAAAAGACAATCATATCTTAGTAACTTCAATGCAGTTCAGGGTTCTAGAAAAGATTCTAGATACAAGAACTACAATTATACCAAGATCTATGTAGAATCAATAGGACACAACAGGGACAAAAATTGGATGAACCAAAACTAATAAGGAAGATGGCCAAATCTAGTAATCTGAAAATTGAACCAGAAATAAGGGTTCCATCTGGTGTAGAAATAAATAACAAGTACGAAGAAGAATAGTAGAAGAGAAGAGGTAATCAACAACACCAAAACTCTTGAAGATCTCAAATATCAGATGTAATGCATGTATAAAGACCTTATGAAATGCCTAAATTGACTCATAAAAGGATTAAAGGATTAAAGGATTCCTAATCACTCATACATACTCAATAAAGTAAACAAACTCAAAACAGAACTATTGAAAACTATTAAGTATCATAATCTAACTCAAACATTTAACTACTAATACCGTATGCTAACTTCACCCCCACTTTATGTGGTCATAAATTAGGCCCATTACAATGAAAACCAAAACAATAAAGGCCCAACCTATAATATAACTACCCAAAGGTTAATTTCAGCCCATTGGATTGCCACCAGCACCTTGTAAGCCTCCTTAAACTTGTCCATAGACCTCCATACGAGATAATGTCTAATGTAACCACATCAATTCCTTTGGTGTTGGAAAAAACTTTTCTTGACTATTGTAGAAGAATAGAATCATCACCACTTGATTGGCATCCGTTATCAACCGCCTTGATTTGATCATCCAATGCTCATGAACAAGACAAACAATATTTGACTGTCAAAATTTTGTTGTCAAAGAATTGCTAGGGAAGAACATAATCTAAACTTCCAACTTCTGTGGGGATCTTGACGAGAGATTATTTCTTATTTCTCTTCAATTGGATCTTTGATAAGTTCATCTTCGGTTCCGATCATGGACTACTCTTAAGGGTCTTCATCGTCAAGGGCTTCCTTGATCAATTCATCTTTTGGATCTTCTATGCATTGCTCAACGAGTGAGACAGTTTATCGAAAAAAGTTTCTGTACGATAGTGATGAAATAAGGAGAGAGAGACTCTTAAAAGTCAAACTTGCAAGAGAAGGGAGAAGAGAGAGAGAGAGAGAGAGAGAGAGAGAGAGAGGTATGATTATGTCAAAATTAGACTCCACCTCTCCTATTTATACATTCATATACAGAAACCCTAATACATGTGAAAAGATGAAAATGTCCATTATATACATTGCAAAAGTTTCAGGAAATATATATCAAGTACGCCCAGCTAATCGTTGTTATCAAGGTGGGAAGGTGATGGAGGATGGTCAAAAAACAAGGGGAAAATGACAAGGCGTCGCCTAGGTGACCAAGGCACAAGTCCAAGCTAAGGCACCTCGTCACTTTGATAATTATACAGCTAATAACACCAACACTCCCCCTCAAGCTGGAGTGTACAAATCAAAGCTTTCCAATGATCAAGTGAAAGTGTGCAACACCAGTAGCTTTGGTGAAAATGTCTGCAAGTTGATCATTGGATGGAACAAAATGCGTAGAGATCACTCGTGAACTAATATTCTCATGAACAAAAATGGAAATCTACCTCTATGTGCTTTGTCCTCTCATGAAACATTGGATTTTCTGCAATCTTGTGAGCTTGATTGTTGCAATGAAGAGGCATTAGAGAAGAGATAATGATGCCAAGATCAGGTAATAGAGATTGGAGCCACATTAACTCAAAAGTGTCATAGGCCATCAAGCAATACTCAACTTCAGCAGATGATTGAGCAACTACCGATTGCTTTTTATGCTTCCAAGTTACAAGGTTAACCCCCCTCCCTCCAATAAACATACAGTAGCCAAAGGTAGACCGATGATCATCATAAGCACCAGCCCAATCTCATCACAGTACCCATGAACATCATGGTAACTGTGATTGGCGAACAACCCCTTCCCTAAAGATTGCTTCTAATAATGAAGGACCCGAAGCACAGCATCATAATGATGGACACAATGAGTCTAGATAATTGACTACATATTAAATGTTTGGCCGAGTAACAGTGAGTTACAAAACATTAGGTGGAATTTTAATAGAAGAAGAAATCATAGTTTTTAAGGAGGTAAGGCGACGGAGGCGTTTGAGGGTCTTTCGGAACTCCTTAGCGATAAGGCGAGCATAAAGCGTCGCCTTATTGACTAAAGCATTCCTGTGTAATTTTTTTATAAAACCAATCTATTTGGCTTAAATTCTAGTTGAATCCTATTACTCATATGTTAAATAAATATTAAAGGTTCATATTCATACCAATGTAAGATATTCATCAAGAAAAAAAATCAATAAAGTGAATAAACTAAGTTCATCTTCATCAATCATCAATCATCAATCATATTAACAAATAATATAAATACATAATTATGAAATAAAATTAAAAATATTAAGAAAAGAAGACAAAAAATACAAGTATTTATTATATTTATTTCTATGATGCAAAATGAGTGCCTAAGCCCTAAGGTCATCCACTATATTTCTACTCCTGTCAAAGAAGAATGAAGCTTACCGTTGGCGGAGCAAAATGGCCGCCTGGATCATTGGTTCTTCCTTGTTCCTTGATTCTTTCTCAAAGTTCTTTCTTAAAACCCTTGACAAAATCCAAACGCTGTCGAAAATCCGTATGAACTGATCCTGCACAAGCACAGAAAGCAGAGGCCCAGAGGTATCTCTGGGATTAGTCCTCCAACGCCTAAGTTAGAGATCGGCAGAACAGTTTTTTACAGGAGTAATGGTGTGGGTCTATTTACTTACCTCTCCCCTCCTCTCCGGCTCTCTCTTATAGTGCTTGGAGTTTAGGGTTTCCTTTTGGGATTCCCCCTTAGGTCCGCCTTTTCCCCTTTTTGAGTCCTACTCGGATATGTCCTATCCCCTTCGTGGGGAATATTCTCTTCACGTGGTTAGAATCCTTACGGCCTCTATCAGGTGAGCGGCACATGTCCTTCCCTTGGATACCACGTGTTTTTACCTGACTGGGCAATTAGTTTGGCCGTATCATCAGCCCCCTTACTTCCACTAGGAGGCTCTTCCTATGGGAGTAATCATATCTTTCGTCATTTTCTTTCCCATTCATGTGTCCCTTAGGCCATATTCTTTCGGCCTCGGCTTTCGTGTCACCCGTGACCAAGACCTTCGGTCAAGCCCACTCAGCCCTTACTTGAGCCCCCAACTGAGGTAAGGACCTTCGGTCAGGTTTGCTCGACCTTAGTCGGAGCCCCCAACCGAGGTGGTGATATTCAGTCAGGTTTGCTTGGCCTTAGCCCGAGCCCCCAACCGAGGTGTTGACCTTCGGTCAGGTCAGCTCGGCATAGCCGAAGGCCCCAACCGAGGTAAGGACCTTCGGTCAGGTCAGCTCGGCCTTAGCATGAGCCCCCAATTGAGGTGGTGTCCTTCGGTTAGGTCTGCTCGGCCTTAGCCCGAGCCCCCAACCGAGGTTATGACATTCGGTCAGGTCAGCTCGGCATAGCCGAAGCCCCCAACCGAGGTAAGGACCTTCGGTCAGGTCAGCTCGGCCTTAGCTTGAGGCCCCAATCGAGGTGGTGTCCTTTGGTCAGGTTTGCTTGGCCTTAGTCCGAGCCCCCAATCGAGGTTATGACCTTCGGTCAGGTCAGCTCGGTATAGCCGAAGCCCCCAACCGAGGTAAGGACCTTCGGTCAAGTCAGCTCGGCCTTCGCCTGAGCACCCAACCGAGGTAAGGACCATCAGTAAGGTCAGCTCGGCCTTATCCAGAGCCCCCTATCGAGGTTGTGACCTTCGATAAGGTCAGCTCGGCCTTAGCTGGAGCTCCTAACCGAGGCGGTGTCCTTCGATCAGGTCTGCTCGGCCTTAGCCAGAGCCCAAAACTGGGGTTATGACCTTCGGTCAGGACATCTCAGCATAGCTGAAGCCCCCAATCGAGGTAAGGACCTTCTGTCAGGTCAGCTCGGCCTTTACTTGAGCACCCAACCGAGCTAAGGACCTTTGGTAAGGTCAGCTCGGCCTTAGCCAGAGAGCCCAACCGAGGTAAGGACCTTCAGTCAGGTCAGCTCGGCCTTTGCTTGAGCCCCCTATGGAGGTGGTGACCTTGTGTCAGGTCTGCTCGGCATTTGCCTGAGCTCCCAACCAAGGTAAGGACCTTCGGTTAAGTCCGCTCGGCCTTTGCCTGAGCTCCCAACCGAGGTAAGGACCTTCGGTCAGGTCCACTCGGCCATGGTCTGAGCCCCTGACCGAAGTAAGGACCTTAGGTCAGGTCAGCTCGGTCTTGGCCAGAGCCCCCAACCGAGGTAAAGACCTTCAGTCAGGTCTGCTCGGCCTTTGCCTGAACACCCAACCTAGGTAAGGATTTTCGGTCAGGTCAGCTCAACCTTTGCCTGAGCCCCTTACCAATGTTGTAACCTTTGGTTAGGTCAACTCGGCCTTAGCCGGAGCTCCCAACTGAGGTGGTGTCCTTCGATCAGGTCTGCTCGGCCTTAGCCTGAGCTCCCAATCGAGGTA
The DNA here is from genome assembly GCF_013358625.1 of Macadamia integrifolia. NCBI lineage: Eukaryota > Viridiplantae > Streptophyta > Magnoliopsida > Proteales > Proteaceae > Macadamia > Macadamia integrifolia. Next base: position 34,414 of record NW_024868270.1, read on the forward strand.
AGGACCTTCGGTCAAGTCAGCTCGGCCTTAGCCGGAGCCCCCAACCGAGGTGGTGACCTTCGGACAGGTCTGCTCGGCCTTTGCCTGAGCTCCCAACTAAGGTAAGGACCTTCGATTAGGTCCGCTTGGCCTTTGCTTGAGCTCCCGACCGAAGTAAGGACCTTCGGTTAGGTACGCTCGGCCTTTGCCTGAGCCCCCAACCGAGGTGTTGACAGTGGGTCAATTCAGCTCGGCCTTTGCCTGAGCCCCCAACTGAGGTGGTGGCCTTCGGACAGGTCTACTCGGCCTTAGTCTGAGCTCCCAACCGTGGTGACCTTCGGTCAAGTTTGCTCTGCCTTAGCCTGACCTCCCGACCGAAGTAAGGACCTTCGGTCAGGTACGCTCGGCCTTTGCCTGAACACCCAACCAAGGCAAGGACCTTCGGTCAGGTCTGCTCGGCCTTAGCCAGAGCCCTCAACCGAGGTAAGGACCTTCGGTCAAATCAGCTCGGCCTTGGCCTGAGCCCCTACCGAGGTTGTAACCTTTGGTCAGGTTAGCTCGACCTTTGCCGGAGCTCCCAACCGAGGTGGTGACCTTGTGTCAGGTCTGCTCGGCATTTGCCTGAGCTCCCAACCGAGGTGACCTTCGGTCAAGTCCGCTCGGCCTTTGCCTAAGCTCCCAACCGAGGTAAGGACCTTCGGTCAGGTCCACTCGGCTATGGTCTAAGCCTCTGACCGAAGTAAGGACCTTAGGTCAGGTCAGCTCGGCCTTAGCCGGAGCCCCCAACCGAGGTAAAGACCTTCAGTCAGGTCTGCTCGGCCTTTGCCTGAACACCCAACCTAGGTAAGGATTTTCGGTCAGGTCAGCTCGACCTTTGCCTGAGCCCCTTACCGATGTTGTGACCTTTGGTCAGGTCAACTCGGCCTTAGCCGGAGCTCCCAACTGAGGTGGTGTCCTTCGATCAGGTCTACTCGGCTTTAGCCTGAGCCCCCAATCGAGGTAAGAACCTTCAGTCAGGTCAGCTCGGCCTTAGCCGGAGCCCCCAACCGAGGTGGTGACCTTCGGACAGGTCTACTCGGCCTTTGCCTGAGCTCCCAACCGAGGTAAGTACCTTCGATTAGGTCAACTCGGCCTTTGCCGGAGCTCCCGCCGAAGTAAGGACCTTCGGTCAGGTCAGCTCGGCCTTAGCCGGAGAACCCAACCGAGGTGGTGAGTTAGGTCAGGTCAGCTCGGCCTTAGCCCGAGCCCCCAACCGAGGTGTTGACCATGGGTCAGGTCAACTCGGCCTTAGCTCAGAGGCCCCCAACTAAGGTGGTGACTTTCGGACAGGTTTGTTCGGCCTTTGCCTGAGTTCCCAACCAAGGTAAGGGCCTTTGGTTAGGTCCGCTCGGCCTTTGCCTGAGCTCTCGATCGAAGTAAAGACCTTCGGTCAAGTACGCTCGGCCTTTGCCTGAGCCCCCAACCGAGGTGTTGACAATGGGTCAAGTCAGCTCGGCCTTAGCCCAGAGCCCCCAATTGAGGTGGTGACCTATGGACAAGTCTGCTCGGCTTTAGTCTGAGCCCCCAACCGTGGTGACCTTCGGTCAGGTCTGCTCGGCCTTAGCCTGAGCTCCCAACCGAGGTAAGGACCTTTGGTAAGGTTTGCTCGGGCTTAGCCCAGAGCCCCCAACCGAGGTGTTGACCATTGGTCAGGTCAGCTCGGCCTTAGCCCAGAGCTCCCAACCGAGGTGGTGACCTTCGGACAGGTCTGCTCAGCCTTTGCTTGAACTCCCAACCGAGGTAAAGACCTTTGATTAGGTCTGCTCGGCCTTTTCCTGAGCTCCCGACCGAAGTAAGGACCTTCGGTCAGGTACGCTCGGCCTTTTCCTGAGCCCCCAACTGTGGTGACCTTCGGTGAGGTCTACTCGGCCTAAGCCTAAGCCCCCAACCGAGGTGGTGACCTTCGGTCAGGTCTGCTCGGCCTTTGTCTGAGCTCCCAACCGAGGTAGTGACCTTCGGGTCTCTTGTGTATCTTTTGAACTTGGGCCTTCCGTCCCCCTTATAATTTATGCCTTCGGCCTTCTTCGATGAAGGAAACGCCTTTCTTTTAGATTCCTTCGTGCCTTTTTAATATCATCACTGACTGTGCCGAGCTGAGGTGACAGGTTGGTCTAGACTATGACTTATAGCACGGCCTGATGGAGGGCTGAGGTAGTAGCAAGACCTGAGGAGATGCTGAGATTACAGCACGGCCTGAAGATGGCCGAGGTGATAGCACGGCCTGATGAGATGCTGAGATTACAGCACGGCCTGAAGAGGGCCGAGGTGACAATATGGCCTGATGATGGCCGAGGTGAGAGCACGGCCTGATGGTGCCGAGGTGAGGCCTGATGAGGGCCGAGGTGGCAGCACGGCCTAATTGAGGGCTGAGGTGGCAGCACGGCCTAATTGAGGGCCGAGGTAGTAGCACGGCCTGAGAAGATTCTAAGTTTACAACACGGCCTGATGATGGCCGAGGTGGCAGCACGGCCTGAAGGAGGGCCGAGGTGGCGTTATTTTTTTTTGGTTGATTTAACGACAATCAACTCCGAGCACGGATTGTCATAGGGCTTCGACTTCGCAGGTAAGGGTAGGAAAGCCGAGGTAATGCCTACTACTAGGAAGTTGATCATGACTGTTACCTGGCGGTCTCCGGTGCCAGCCCTTACTGGCAACTTAACCGATCCCTCAACTTTGACTGTGGCGTCGAAGAATCCTTGCAACGGGTGTTCAACCTTCTTCATCTTTCTCTCGTCCAGGCCCATCTTCTGGAATGCTTCAAGGAACAGGATATCAGCTGAACTGCCGTTATCCACCAAGATCCTTTTTACTCTGCAATCGGCTATGGTCAAGGAGATTACTAGGGCATCGTCGTGTGGCATGTGCACCCCTTCCAGGTCGCCATCCGAGAAGGAAATAACCGTCCCTGTCTTCGCCTTTTTGTGCGACCATTCAGCCACATACGCGCTTTGTGCATAGGCTTTGCTTTCTTGGCCAAGGTTGAACTTTCTCCAGTGGCTAGGCCTCGACAGATTGTCGCTATAACCCTAGTTGGGCTTTTATGATCTTCCCGAAGGTGATGGTCGGCTTCCTCGGGTGTCCGATCCCTTTACCGTTCCTGATTGCCTTTACGGGCTGGCCGCCTCCTTTTATGGTGGCCTCTACCGTCTCTTTGGCGGTTGTCTCTGCGGTCATTATTGTCATTGGCATCCTCTTCGCGGTCTACGAATCGGCCTAGATACCCTCTTCGGATCATTCCTTCTATTTTCCCCTTCAAGTGCCAACAATCTTCAGTGTCGTGGCCGTGGTCCTTGTGGAAGTGGAAATATTTGTCCATATTGCATTTCTCAAGGTGTCGTCCCATCTTCCCTAGCCACTTCATGGCTCTGGCATCTGGGGAGTCCTTTATCTGCATTAGCACATCCGTTCTTTTCCAGTTCAGGGGCGCGTATTTCTCTAACTTCATCAGTGGATTGGGTGCCCGACCACGTTCGGACTTTCGTCTTTTGCCCTCTTCAGAAGGTTTGTCGTCGCCTCTTGAGATCCTTTTCCTCCCCGTCTTCTCTTCAGCTTCTTCATCGGCTTGAAGGGTTTTTTCTATCTGGATGTACTTATCAAACCAAGCCCTCAACTCGGCTAGGTTCCTTGGTGTAAGCTTCTCCAAAGACCTTTTTAGCTCTTTATCCTTGACGCCTCCCAGCAGGGCCGTGAACTCTTCTTTCGGGTCCAGACCTCTGATCGTGATCTTCTCTTGCTGGAAGCGCTTCATGTAGTTTCACAGCGACTCTCCTTCATGTTGTTTTATGTTGGTCAGGGATTAGCTACTAGAGAATTCCTTCACGAAGAAGTAACTCAAATCGCTGAAGCTGTGGATCGATTTCGTCGACAAGCGGTTATACCATAACCTTGCTGCTCTTCTGAACGTCAAAGGCAGGGCTCGACACATGATGTTTTCCGAGACTCGGTAGAACTGCATCACAACCTTAAGCCTTCTAGATGATCGATGGGGTCTCCAGACCCGTCATCGGTATCATATTTGGGCAAACAAAAATCAATCAGGAGCGAGTCCTTCATGACTTCATCAACTAGAGCAATGTCAATGGTGAAGTCTGGCTCGCGAGTTCCCTTCTGGTTTTTTGCTACCTTCCGGATCTCGTCCTTCAGGTCTAGGATCATCTGCTTTAACCTTGAGTCACGTAACTGTTTGTCCACTTGGCGCGGTTCTTCATGCCTGGCTCCCGTGACGCTGCGCGCTCTTTCTTTGGGTGCGCGGCTTTCCCTCATTGCTCTGTTTCGAGGATTCCAGCCGGATCTTATCGATCCTGAGTTACTCTGGTCCTCGTCTTGCTGTCGCTTTAGCTGGACATGGGAGCCTCGTGCTGCTCCACCGGTCTTATGAGAGAAGGCTTTGGAGAACTCTTTCATTGTCTCGGCCATTCGGTCATACTTCTCTTGAAGGGCTTCGAACTGCTCCCTTGTCACATGTTCCTGCGCCCTAGGAGGGGGTGGAGGATTACCTTCTCCGCGCACCGAATATCCGGCAGAACGTTGGTTCCCCGTGGAACCTTCCCGATCATCGTTTCCCCGTTCTTCGCCGATTTCCGTCAAGGAAGGGAGCCCTCCTGATGGTTCCTCCTTGTCCATGTTTATGCTCGGCGTTGCTCTTGTTTTCTTATGATTGTAGGTTTTCCCCACTATTACTGTCGTTCCCATAGACTGCGCCAATCTGTTGTTGCCAAAAATCTGTATGAGGTAATCCTGCATAAGCACAGAAGGCAGAGGCCCGGAGGTATCTCCAGGATTAGTCCTCCAACGCCCAAGTTAGAGACGAACAGTTTTTGACAGGAGTACTGGTGTGGGTCTATTTACTTACCTCTCTCCTCTCCCCTCCTCTCCGGCTCTCTCTTATAGTGCTTGGGGTTTAGGGTGTTTCCTTTTGGGAGTCCCCCTCGGGTCCGCCTTTTTTCCTTTCTGAGTCCTACTCGGATACGTCCTATTCCCTTCGTGGGGAATATTCTCTTCACGTGGTTTACGTGGTTAGAATCCTTGCGGCCTCTATCAGGTGAGCGGCACATGTCTTTCCCTTGGATACCACGTGTTCTTACCTGACTGGGCAATTAGTTTGGCCGCATCAAGAAGAAATCATAGTTTTTAAGGCGGTAACGCGACGGAGGCGTTTGAGCATCTTTCGGAGCGCCTTAGCGATAAGGCGGGCATAAAGCGTCACCTTATCGACTAAAGCGTTCCTGTGTAATTTTTTTATAAAACTAATCTATTTGGCTCAAATTCTAGTTGAATCCTATTACTCATATGTTAAATAAATATTAAGGTTCATATTCATACCAATGTAAGATATTCATCAAGAAAACAAATCAATTAAGTGAATAATTTAAGTTCATCTTCATCAATCATCAATCATCAATCATATTAACATATAATATAAATACATAATTATGAAATAAAATTATAAATATAAAGAAAAGAAGACATAAAAAATACAAGTATTTATTATACTTATTTCTATGATGCCAAAATGAGTGCCTAAGCCCTAAGGTCATCCACTATATTTCTACTCCCGTCAAAGAAGAATGAAGCTTACTGTTGCCGGAGCAAAATGGTCGCCTGGATCAGTGGTTTTTCCTTGTTCCTTGATTCTTTCTCAAAGCCCTTTTTTAAACCCTTGACAAAATCCAAACGCTGTTTGTGAATTGTGTTTTTGTTTTGTTTGTTTTGGTTATTTTTGGTGGAGTAAAGTTGATCCCATACATCTCAAGTGTTAACAAAATCATACACCTACCAATAAAAAATCTATACTTGGAATCTTCATCAAGTAATTTTAAAATGTGTTTAAAAAAAAAAAAAAAACCCCATAAGGCACTACTTCACATAAGGCGGAGCACTGCCTTACCAGCACCTTAAAAACTATGGAAAAAATTGTAAGAAGACTTTTCAAGGAAGAGGATAGAGCTTCATAAGAAACAAAATGCGCAATTGGATGATGAGTTCTTACCCTTTTTTTTTTTTACTACAATAGGGAGTCATTAGAAGAGAGGATGGGAGCAACACCCGATAACAAAGAGAGAGGATGGTGATCACTCATAGCAGCAGGGACAACAAGGTATCTGCAACACATCATCGCTGAGTATATACCTGGATAGATGGAGGATCTGTAGAACGAACAACAGATGAATCTGAGGGAGATGACATGAAGGAATCAACCAAAACTGGAAGAGGTGAATCTCCAATGGAGGGAGATGGGACAGATTTTCCTTTTGGAGAAAAGAAATTTAGATCTTCAAAGAAAGTGACATCTTTGGACACATGCGTTTTTCTTAAGGATGGACAATAACATCTATATCCCTTTTGAGAGGGAGAATATCCAAGAAAAACACACTTCACCTATTGAGGACCTAATTTGTCATGGTGAGTATCCAACATATTAACAAAGGCCATGCAACAAAACACTTTGGGAGGTAAAGAGAATAATTATTTGAAGGGTTAAGGAGTTATAAGAGTATTTCTCAGCAAGAATAGCAGTAGGCATTCAGTTTATCTTATAGCAACTGTTAGGACATCTCTCCAATATGTGTTAAGAACATCCATCCCCAAAATTAAAGATCGGTTAACCTCAAGAAGGTGATGATTCTTTCTCTCAGATACACCATTTTGTTGAGGTGTTCCAATACAAGAAAATGAATTTCTACCCTATGTTCATCAAAGAAACGATTTAGGCTGCCTTTTTTATATTCTCCTGCCCATAGTATTTAACGCGCTGCTAAGGAGTCGCCTTACTAGCGCCTTGGCGCTGATGAGGTCTAGAGATGATAAGGCAGTGCCCCGCCTTACGTGAAGTGGTGCCTTATAGGGGTTTTTTTTTTTTTTTTTTTAAACATATTTTAAAATTACTTGATGAATATTCCAAATATTGATTTTTTATTGGTAGGTGTATGGTTTTGTTAACACTTGAGATGTATGGGATCAACTTTACTCCACCAAAAATAAACAAAACAAAAACACGATTCACAAACAAGGTTTGGATTTTGTTAAGGGTTTTAAGAGAGGGTTTTGAGAAGGAATCAAGGAACAAGAAAGAACCACTGATCTAAGCGACCATTTTGCTTCGACAGCTGTGAGCTTCATTCTTCTTTGACAGGAGTAGAAGAGCTTTATTCTTCTTTGACAGGAGTAGAAATATAGTGGATGACCTTAGGGCTTAGGCACTCACTTTGGCATCATAGAGGTAAGTATAATAAATACTTGTATTTTTTATGTCTTCTTTTCTTTATATTTATAATTTTGTTTCATAATTACGTATTTATATTATATGTTAATATGTTATGATGATTGATGATTAATGATTGATGAATATGAACTTAGTTTAGTCACTTTATTGATTTGTTTTCTTGATGAATATCTTACATTGGTTTGCATATGAACTGTTAATATTTATTTAACATATGAGTAATAGGATTCACCCATGTGTAATATGAGTACACCCATGTGTGATGCCGATCCGGGTTCCAAAGACTGAAATCGGATCGCTTAGGGCCCACAAGAATGACAAAATAACTCAACTTAATGGTTAAGTGGCAATCTTGTAATTTTAGAAACAACCCAAGCACTAAAAGAGGGGGAAATAAATAATAGGGACAAACTGAAATAGAAAATTAGAAGAGGAGGGGTTTTCTGGGATTACAAAGAGAAGGGGAATAATATGTCACAACTAGGGAACATAGGGGCTTAGTTGTAATAACATGGATTAATTCTATTAAAGCAAAAGAACTTGTTTTCTTCTTCCCGATAGAAACCAGAGCCAAGGCGGTAGGCTAGCATGCTTTGACGGAGAGAACTTCACCAAACCTTGTTAGCTAATCATGAAATTTCAAGTGAAGGCTGAGCACCCAATGCTCTCTTGAATCCAGCAGGTAGGGGCCGCAGAACAACTCACAAAGAGGAGCTATGGCACCTGCAACTCAGAACTAGCAGTAGGTTTTGGTTTAGCTTTGTTGCTAGTCTTGTTCCTCACGACTGGAAAGATCTTTGGGGCTGAAGTGCTAGGGTTCATGTCGCGTCGCATAGGATAGAGGTTCTCATGCCTAAATCTCAGGTTCATCTGAGGGGTATCCAAGGAGATCGATCTCCAGTACTAGGGTTGGAAGTACCGCCCAAAACAGGGTATCCTCAAGTTTGGGAAGTAATCAACAAAGTAATAGGGAAAATATTAGAGAATAGAACATTTCAGAGAAGAGAAGATTTCAGAGAGGGAGGAAGAGGGAATTGGCAACTATGGTTCACACCCAAAATTCTCAATCAAGTTTTAATTCTCCAAAATCTAAATTCTTCTCCATTACATGGCTATATAAAAAGAAAAATAAAAGCATAAAATTGTAAGCTAATTAAAAATGGAAACTAACCTAGATAGCAACTGAAATAAAAATCCAATCTTCCTACTAACTTTACCACACCCTACACTAACAATTAAGGAAAGAAAATCAAACTACTAAATTACTTCCAAAGTTTCCCACGCCTAACTGCATTAACTCTCCTAGTCTTAAAAGAAATCGACTCCGTCGAGTTAGGTCGTGCTCCCAAGATACCTTTGTACATCATTTGCCGATGAGGTGGCACATATCTCAAAGCAGATAACGGAAACATAACTCCAAGAGGAGGGAGAGTAGATTGACATGTCACTGGAGCAGGAGTCAGTCGACGACGTGGCATGTTTGATAATGCATGTGGCATCATTAAATACGTATGACCTCCTTGCTTCACCATGATGGTGTTCCATCCACCATCATAGAGAATGCCTGCATGTCGTTGCCAAGGTTGCCCTAGAAGAATGTCAGTGCGCTAATGGGGTGACCAAGCAAGAAACATAGTATTGTAATGGTCCAAAACTATAGATATACTTGAACTACAATGGCCTCTTCTCAAGCTGTGGGTCCAAAACCTTGCACGTGAATCTTCTTGAAAAGTTACTTCTGTGGAAGGTTGTGTGCTCGAACAAATTCAGCAGAGATTTAGTTTGCTTCTGCCGCAATCATGGTTTAAAGTATCTCCGATATTGATATGATACCCTCTGATACGTATCTTAAATTTAGCCGACCGATACGATACATGAAATTTAAATTTTTAAAATCTTTTCGTATCGATATATATGCTACGATACATACCAATATACACCGATACACCATCGATACGTACTGATACTTTATGAAAAATATAAAATAGAGGTGAAATATACGTTTTGATATGTATTGGTACGTATCGATGAGTATTGGTATGTATCGATCAGTACATATCGGTGAGTATTAGTACGTATCGGTGAGTATTGGTAAGTATCGGTATGTACCGATACAGTGCATTACGGTCATATAATGGCCAAGATGGGTATTTTTCAAAAAACACGATTTTTTAGGGGTTTTTGTTCCAAAGTTGCTGCCAACCATATTTCTCTCTAACTAAAGTAGAAATCAAGGTTGGGAACAAGGATTTTACATTTATGGGACAACTACAAACTTTGAATTTTTAGTGCGATACCCTCAATTTAATGTTTATACATAATACGTGTTATCAATAGCTTTTTTTAATAAAAATTTTATGCAAAAGTATTTAAAAAGGTGCTTCATATCCATTTATATGCGTATCTTTAGCGTATCTTAGCATATCTCCGATATGATATGATACCCTCCGATACGTATCTTAATTTTGGCCGACCGATACGGCGATCGATACCGATACTTTAATCCTTGGGGCCCGCAGTATCAACAGCTGTATGAATATCAGTAGGATCAAAACCGTGTGGGAGAGTACCCTTTTGTCTGAAGAGAGGAGCCTTGTCAGCTAATCTGTTTGGAAAGGATGTAAGACTATTGGAATGAGCTTCTACATCCTCATCATCATCATCATCATCATCATCATCGTCAATATCATCTTCATCGAGGGGTAAGGATATAAAGCAAGATCAACATCATCACTCTTCTCTGTCGATTGCTTCTCTCTTGCATTCACAGAATGAGTCCTATTGGGACACTTGTTGGAGTAGTGACACTTCTTGCCACAACTATGGCATCTGATGTTCTTCACCCAATCACTATCCTTGTTGCACTCTGACATCTTTTCTTCAACTCTGCAAGCTTCAGGCTTATTTTCCTCCATACATGGTGGAGGTCTATAAACTAAAGGAGCCTTGAGCATACTCTTCCAATAAATGGACTTCTCTTCAGGTGTCTTGACATGAGTTGTTGCCACATCAACTGACCTGAAATCAGTGTTAGCCAATTCAAGTTGGATCTCAATACTTAGCTCACTAATATATCGTATCACCTGTTGCTGGTTTGTTTCTTGAAGTCGACACCTTGAAGATAGTTTGTGGAATTCGAGGGTGTAGGTATCCACATCCTTGTTACCTTGTTGCAAATTAAGCAATTTATCGAATGTCACCTTCTCATAATTAAAAGGATCAAATTTCTCAGTCATGATCTGCTTTATGACCTTCCAATTGGTTATGGGTCCAAGTCTTTTGACAAACCTTGCATGCAGTACATCATCCCACCATGAACATGCATACCCAATAAACTTGGTGAGGATGAGTTCACACTTCTTTTCGTTCGGAAGAGATTTATAAGCAAAAATTCTCTCCACTTTGGTAAGCTAGTCAAGGAATTCTTCAGGTCCCTTTTCACCACCGAAAATTACCGAGTAACATCTTGGGGTATAACTGAATCACGTTGTTGCCTATGAGGTGTATCTTAGATCCGTAAGGTATTGAACTAAGGAGGTAGTGTAGAGGATCCTTCTTTAGCTCGCTTGTCGAACCTCTTCATAAAAGTAATCTCTTCCATAAACTTGTCAAACTTGGCTTCAGTCCTCTCATGCCTAGCATCAATATTCTATTGATTCGCACGCAGTACCCGTTGACCCTCAGCTAATTCACAATACAATTTTTGTAGCTCAGCATTTATGACATGACCTGCCATGGCTAGGAAATTGCAGGAAAATTTGCTCTGATACCACTTGACACTTGATGCTGATCCGGGTTCCAAAGATTGAAATCGGACTGCTTAGGGCCCACAAGAATGACATTAACTCAGCTTAATGGTTGAGTGGCAATCTTGTAATTTCAGAAACAACCCAAGCACTAAAAGAGAGGGAAATAAATAATAGGGACAAACTAATATAGAAAATTAGAAGAGGAGGGGTTTTCTGGGATTACAAAGAGAATGGGAATAATGTCACAACTAGGGAAAATAGGGGCTTAGTTGTAATAACAGGGATTAATTCTATTAAAGCAAAAGAAGAACTTGTTTTCTTCTTCCCAATAGAAACCAGAGCCAATGAGGTGGGCCAGTAAGCTTTGACGGAGAGAACTTCATCAAACCTTGTTGGATGATCATGAAACTTCAGGCGAAGGCTGAGCACCTAATGCTCTCTTGAATCTAGCAGGTAGGGGCCACAGAATAACTCACAAAGAGGAGCTATGGCACCTACAACTCAGAACTAGCGGCAGGTTTTGGTTCAGCTTTGTTGCAAGTCTTGTTCCTCACGACTGGAAAGATCTTTGGGGCTGAAGTGCTAGGGTTCAGGTCGCATAGGATAGAGGTTCTCACGCCCTAAATCTCAGGTTCATCTGAGGGGTATCCAGGGAGATCGATCTTGAATATTAGGGCTGGAAGTACCGCCCAGAACAGGGTATTCTCAGGTTTGGGAAGTAATCAGCAAAGAAATAGGGAAAATATTAGAGAAAATAAGAGAAGATTTCAGAGAGGGAGGAAGAGGGACTTGGCAACCATGGTTCACACCCAAAATTCTCAATCAAGTTTTAATTCTCCAAAATCTAAATTCTTCTCCATTACATGGCTATATAAAGAAAAATAAAAGCATAATGTTGGAAGCTAATTAAAAATGGAAACTAACCTAGATAGTAACTGAAATAAAAATCCAATCTTCCTACTAACTTGACCACACCCTACACTAACAATTAAGGAAAGCAAATCAAACCATTAAATTATTTCCAAAGTTTCCCACTCCTAACTGCATCAATGTGGTGCGAGAAAAATCATCAACAAATAAAATGAAATGATGATACCCAAAAAGAGAAGTCATCGGGAAAGGGCCCAAGACATCAGAATGCATTAACTGAAAGATAGAATCAGTTTATTCATGCTTAAAAGGATAGCTAGTTTTACAATGCTTGGACAACTGACACGTTTCACCAGGCAATTGAGAACCTTTGACAAACTCAAGCAACTTGGGGAATAACAAACAAAGAGGACAAACAAACATATGACCTAGGCGTCTATGCCATAACAATACCTGAGCATCAGGTTTATGTACCCCTTTACTCAAGCAAGTAGTGGAAGAGGGTTATTCAAGGATGTAGAGGCCACCCTGCTCACACCCACTACCTATCCTCTTTCCCGTCGTCAGGTTCTGAAAGATACAATAAGATGGGAAAAAGGTTAGGCTACAGTTATGATGCTTGGTAAACTGGCTGACAGAAAATAAATTTGCAGGAAAAGACGGAACATAAATAACAAATGGAAGAGGAAACGATGAGGATAAATGATAATTACCCTTCTCGGTAAACTGAGAAATGGATTCATCGGCAAGTTTAACCACCCAAGAAACAGTAATTTATGAAGAAAACCCCTCATGTTTACCTGTCATATGGTTAATGGCTCCTAAATCTATAGCCCAAGAGCCAGAAGGAACAAATTGGGAATGATTAGCCGATGCATGGGTTGTAAAACCTGAGATGGTGCTACTATCTGGTTTCTCCAGAAAGGCTTTCAAAGACGACAGCTAATTAGACAACTCTTGGATAGCCCGACCACAGGGGTTAATAGAAGCACCACCATCACTGAGCAGAGGCTCCCCCTCGATAGAAACCACATTTGCAGTTCTTGAAATTTGGCTGGTTTCAGTGTGGATAAAGAGTCCAGTAATGATCTTTGGTGTGCCTTCATTTTCCACAATGGCTGCACTTCAAGCAGTTCTTTTCTCTGCGAAGTGACAATGTTGAACTCTGTTCTGAAAAGTTCCTAGTTATATACCGTTATAACCAGCTGCTAAGGCAGACTTGTCTTCTCCATCCCATTTGGACATGGAGGCCCAAGAAGCCTCCCCTCTAATATAACTATAGACACTCCCAAGTGTCGAAAGATTGTCCTTGGCAAGAACTTGAACACACTACAACTCAAAGGCAGAGGGAAGACCTAAAAGGAATTCGAACACACGTTGATGCAGCAGCACTCCGATGGATCGACCCAAGCCTGCTCCAGAACCCGGACCAAGACCTAGATCCAGTTTGGGCTTCAAGTTACTAATTTGGGATTCAAGAATATTAGAATATGCTAAGATTTTATTTTATTTGAGAATATTTATTTTCTTTTATTTTAGGTTATTTTAGGGCAGCTATTAGGTAAGTAGAAATTTTCAGTTGAGTTTTATTTTGTTTCTATTTTACTAGACTTTAGTTTAGAAAGTAGTAAGGATTTTCCATTTGAGATTTTATTTTGATTTAGTCCAAGTAATGCGTGTAACCAAGGAATTAAACAGTTGTTTAATGAAGAAAAAAAAAAAGGTGATTGTGAAACTCCCCCCCCCCTTTGTGTGGCTGTCTTCTTCTCTCCCTCCTCCTCTTCTTCTTCTTCTTCCTCTCTTCCCTGCGACCTCTCTACCTCGTTATCTCCTCTTTACTTCTCTTCTTTCCTCGTTTCTGGTTTGTTCTCCCATCCTCTGTTTCTGGACAGTAACATCAGTCACAAAAGGAAAGCTTGCTGAACCTGTGAATGTTACCGATTGGTTCCGAGCTTTGAGTCGAAGGTAGCCCTTCCCTGGGCGACCAAACCCTTAGAGATTCTTGCCATAATACCATCCCTGTTGAGAGAAGTAAAACCTGCAGCTAGGACAACTACAGGTACCGCCCAGGTCTGGTTCCAGAGGGTTAAGTCTCCCTGGGTTGCTGATTATTGGACCTATTAAAGCATGCATACGGTAGGGCTTTGGAGTAGGAGCCTACACGTGGAATCTCAAGGCCAGCAGGCCAAAGGTGAGGGAGTTCCTCCTATCGTAGTGCTGGTTCTCTGCCTCCCCCATGGCTGAAACTTACAAGGTTGAAGACAACCCTCTCTATCCCACGATTCTTGGTCTTTGTGTTTATTCCTTGCAATTCCCATTGTACCCCTCAAACCCCTCGACTCTTGTCCTTTAGTATTTGTTCTTTTGTGTAAAAGTCCCTCTTTTGTTTTACCTCCTTATTAATGCCCCTTCCATTCCACCTTTATTTACTACTTACCCATGCCCAGTAATTGCTTTATTGACTACCCCTAGTCAATAATGCATAAACCCTTCCATATCCTTATCACTTTAAGGTACATTTAATGAATCGAAAATTCTGTTTTATTTACAGGATTGCCACTTGATTCTATTCATCATCATATTTACTTTTAAGTGGGCCCACATCCACCTGGGTTGGACCTCTTGGGGCCCCCCCCCCCCCCCCCCCCCAAATTACACGTTGTTGCTCCTTTTTTTTTGAGTACCTCCAGATCCATGGAGAGATCCAGAGAGGTTGATGGTGATCCAAATCCTACAACTTCTGTGTGGGATGGCTGAAATAGTCTTCAATATACCTCCCATATGGATCCATAATCACCTGTTCTTGTTGAAGATGATAAATCCAAGCATTGTCATGCCTTTGGGAATAAGTTTTCTTGACCGACTCCCAAATTTCCTTCCCTGTCCTCATGAACAAATAATTCAGCTGATAGTATTATCCATGGAATGAAGTAACCATCCCATCACTGTGAGATTAAGACTCTCCCGCTCATCATATATTGAATCCCTTTCCTTTTGCTAAATTTCACTTTGCCATTGATATAGCCCATCAACCTTCTACTCTCAATAAACATCTTAGTGGATTGAGCCCACTCAAGATAATTTCTTCCATTAAGTTTCACTGTGATGATCATCAACACAAGATTGTAACTTCTGGAGTTTACTATATTTTGACATTGATTTTCAACTCTACTACCATCCATTGATGTAGATTTGGTCTCCATTCCTCAGCTCGAAGGCTTTAGTCGCAAAACATCACAGATATGTTCATAGGCTTCAGAAGAAAATTACAGGCATGATAGAAAGGGACATCGCAAGCTTCATACTATGATCAAGGAGCCAGGTGAAGTCCACTCTAATACCATGATGAATTAACGAGGGAGAGACTCTCAAACCTGCAAGAGGGAAAACTCAAGAAAGAGGAGAGATTGCAAGAGATGGAGAGAAAGGGAGATTTCTCGTGGCCCCTTGTCTCCTTTGGCGCAAGTTTGTGTGGTCCAAGTGACATATCCCTCGTCACAGTTACATTTCCTGGCGGGCCCTCTCCAATTGACATCCAATGTAGTCTTTTCTCATTCACCGATAGATCCAATCTCTCCTTACTTTTTCCATTGGGATCTCAGGAAGATATGGATCATCTCTTTTTTGCTTGCCCTTTTTTTCTTTTATTTGAAAGGGCTCCTGGAAAAATGTTGGCCAAGAAATAAAAGGATTCTTCGATTCGAGAGGGAACGGATTTGGGTGGATATGTCATTTTCTGGTAAATCTCCCTATGACCCTTTAGGTTAGGTAGCATTTGGTGCTGCTATCGACATATTTGGTAAATCTCAGAAAATGGTCCTTCAACTCCATACCTTTCCAGCAAGTTGGTACTTGATCTCCTTTGATATCAAGAGTAAGCTTGTTATGGTCTCTTTTTGTTGTGTAGATTCCCCAAGGAACATGTATATTGTGGTCCTTGGGTTTTTCTCCTCTCCCTTTTGCATCCATTTTTCTCCTCTCATTGAGGAGTGGGTTTTCTTTTTTTATATTTTAGTTCTTTTTTGTTGATTCTCCTCGTATATCCTTTCCCCTTTTTATGAATTTTTTATTCTAAAAAATAAAAAATAAAAAAGATGATACAGGCCCGGCCAACATCATAAAGAAGTCCAACTCAAGGCCTAGCACTTAGGCTTGATCCATAATGCAAAGAAAGCCCATGATTAACATTTCTTAGTCTTTATTATGCAATGTAAATCTTTAATCTCATTCGTAGAAACTCAATTGAAACGTCGGTTGAAATATCTTAGGAACTTTTGGGGTTTGAACTCTTCACAACCTCAGTGGATTTCAACCTCAACTCCTTTGACTCCTCAACTTGTGAGATCAGCTTTGGCATTAAAGCTAGACTTGGAAAGTGTAAAAATCTCACATATGCCATGATTTAACCTTGAAGCTTGCATCAAGGCATGGGAGACTTTAACAACTCAACTAGTTTTCTATTAAGTTTTATTTTCCAATGTATTTTGTGATTGGTCCATGTCACAACTTAGAAGTCTAAGAGATGGTTGTAGTCTCCTAGGTTAAAGGTTGTAGTCCTATATATAGAAGACAAATTTTGAGTTGTAAAAAAAATAGATAATTTTTAATCTAGAATTCTCAAAGTTGCTCCAAGCTTCTTATTGTGAACCTTGAAGAGTTCCTCATATGAAACCAAGTTGAGTTTCACCCATCCTTGAAGAGATTGGGGTTTCAATCAACCTAGAAGAGCTGAGCCTTCAACCTGGAAGAGTTGAAGTCACAACCTCCCAAAATGATCCAGCCTAGAAGAGTTGAACCTATGAGGCTATTGACATTTCCAGTTTCATACCGTGTAAGTCTAGTAACTTGACAGTCATTTTAAATTCTTTTCTACATAGAATCTCAACAATTTCTATTTCACAAACTTTGCAGCCCCGCCTTTTGTCTTTAAGACCAATTTGAATCATCCCTAACAGATATCGGAGCCGAGAGCTATCCCCAAATTACTGGACATAGGTTATTCTGTCTGAGATTGGTTTCTCCTACAAAAGCAAGTACTCTCCCAATCCTTGAGTTTAAGCAACCCCTTGAGGGAGATTTCAGGCCGGGCATGCATTATTGTTGGCCGGGCTTGGATCATGCTCCCCTTGTTTAAAAGAAATTCGTCCTCGAATTCTTGAGCCAACCCAAAATTGTTTGGGTGCCATCGGGATCAAATGTAAGTATTAGGAATTCACCTTGTAGCAAAGCTTTTTACCTAAAATTGTTCTTGAGAAGAAATGGAGCTCCAATAGTTGATGTTGGCACTTTAGTCTCTCCAAGGATTAATGTTGGTGTTGATATTGATGTTGATGTTGATGCAGGTTCATGTGAGATTTTGCAAAGATAAGCAACAAAAACCTTGGTTTTGGAAAGTTTGTTTACTTATGAGGAGAGACAAGCGATACAGAGTCGGTATAAAACATATGGGGTTTGAGCATGGTTCGATTGAGTCGAACTGAACTCGAAACTTGAACTGAGATCTCGACAAGATATTGTTGTTTTTGTTTATCGCCTGTCATCTTGACTCGCTAATTCAAAAAGGTAAAAAAATAGTGAGGACCTTAAACCATGGTGGGATCAACGTATTCTTCTAAAGTTTAAAGGAATGTCTATAGGACTGTCGTAAGATTGGCTATGATGTACAGGGTGGAATGTTGGGTAGTCAAGAAGCGTAACATAGATATGTTGAGTGTTGCAGATATGAGATGTTGAGATGGATGTGCGGCAAACTAGGAGAGAAAGTAAAGAATGACCGGGTTAGAGCTGATTTGGGAGTTGCCCCAATTCAAAAAAAGCTCTGAGAATGTCATTTAAGGTGGTATGGCCATGTTCGAAGGAGGCCTTGGGATGCCCCAGTAAGGAGGAGTGATCAGATCCAGATGGAAGGAGCTAGAAGAGAATGTTCTAGAATGGGTACAAGTACAAGAATACCCTTAATGACTAATTAACTCTTTTACCCATATTACAAAGAGAGAGAGAGAGAGAGAGAGAGAGAGAGAGAGAGAGAGAGAGAGCTGAGTTTGTTTTTGTCTCTTACAGCAACTGCAGTACAGAAGGGAAAGAAAGATGGCAGCCAATCCCGGGGGCTACCCACAAAAAAATGAAATGAGGAGTGTGTACTGTGCCTTGTCCTCAGATAAACGTAGTTAATTTATTAGCATGTACCAACCTGACGTGGAAATGATGTTCAGGCCAATCTGATGATGCAAATGGCAAAAACATGTCCTGGAAAAAGATTCTGTTCTCCAGGAGGTTGCTTATCTAAACACTTCCAGCAGTTTTTGGCTCTAGAATCTAATGTAAAAATGATATGACCATTTATTTAGGACGCTGTAACGCGTACTGATGTGACCCTGGATTTTCCTTGAAAGATCTGAAAGTTTAATTTCGTTGTGTTTTACACTAGGCAGTTTTTTATTTGAAGGTCATAATCTGTTGGTTTGTCAGTTTTTTGTCTTGTGTCAGTATATCTTCAATCTAATTTACTCTTATGGATATTTTGGTCTTATGCAGCTAACACTACGGAGGGTCATGGATACAGCAAACCAAGTCACGAAATCTGGAAAGTTGAATGAATTTTCAATGGTCTTTCTCAATAACATTCTATCATTGCCTCTGGCAATTCTGCTTGTTTTCTTGTTCAACGAAGTGGATTATCTCTCGAACATGTGAGTTTTTTTTCACCCCCCTGCTTTTAGATGCTTGATGATCTTACAATCTTCTTTTTCAAATCTAGGATGATTATGACCTTATGATTCTTCTTTGCATCTTCATAACAGCAGAGAAGGAAATCTGTATGGGCTATGAAAATTTGTTGCAGCATTAGTAATTTTCTTCATTTGAAGTTATTGGACATGACCAAGTAATTATAGTTTTTTCCCCATTACTTTACCTCGTATAGGCTCTCCGTTTGATTGGATTAAATATGTTTTTAATATAAAATGGATACTTAAATTCCCAAATAATATGACAATAAGCATGACTTTACAAAATATAGTAACCAAAAATTTCAAATTAATTCTTCGATTTTTTCATTTTTTTAGAAAGATATATGAAGGAAATTTATTTCACTTTTCAACTACTCTAGAATGTTAGTTATATTCTTTACACTATTGGTCTTTTCCTCTTAAAAGACTAATAAAAATTATTTTAGCCTGACTTTTTTTTTTTTTTT